>NC_089531.1:28774430-29076216 GCF_963924715.1 Thunnus thynnus
ATAATTACTTTGAAATGTTTCCACTTTTTGTTACCTAAATGGGTATCTCTCATCCTGCCAAAAGGTATGACATTCACTCCATGATATGATAATATATTTTGCAGAAAGGAGCAGATTACAGGTCATGATGCAGAGTCATTCTCTGGTCTCAGTGCAGTTCTCCTCCTCATTGCTCCTTTATGCACATCTCAGTCTGTGGCTTGGGGGAACTTAAGGCTTATTTGAGGCGAGCAGTAAAGACCTCATTCCATCTGTTTAATTACAGTGGAGATTAGCAGATTATTTTTGCATTACCGGCGCCTGTCGCTCCTCATCACATGGGCAACCCAGAGGGAAGGCCGCTCAGCTCCAACAGAGAATCACCAACTAACTGCAGAACTGGATCTGACTCCACAACTGGAGAAATACACTTCAACTCAACAAGTATCAGGTAATGCATTACATATCCATTTTTAACATGTAGTAAGGGTTGACTGAGCTTCATCTTCTTTCCAATTAACACTGGAGAGACAGTCAGGAAATCTACAGCTGCTTTATTACAACATGGGTTTTATTTTTGCAGCCCTTGGTGTGGTATCGTGACAGGATGAAAATGAGGTGTCTTGAAATCTATGAGGAGAGGTAGTTGCTGTCAAATAAAGAGTGATTGCTGCATTTCATTCACTTTTTAAAGAATATGCTCATTCTCTTTCCAAACGTATGTCTGAGTGTTAAGTATGGAGCCAGATCTTGGAGGCAATTAGCCTATCTTAGCATTAAGACCAGAAGCAAGTGGAAACAGTTAAGCCTGGCTCTGACCAAAAATCTGAAATACACCTACCAACATCTCTAAAACTCACTCACTAACATGTTGTATCTCATCCATTTAATGTGTATGCAAAAAGAAATGTAAAAATGTGGTTAGAGTTAGAGTTTGTTGCCATTACAAAAAATGTCAGGAACTTGCCTTGGTGAGCTCATAGTACAGGACACAAGACAATATAGAACACAGCATACTAACAGTAAGACCTTCATATAAATAACAACATATTAAAATACAAAGCATCACAAATACAAAAGCTTAAAACAATATACCTTAGATTCCAAGTCCTAAGTGTTAAAGTCCTAACCTAAATACACTAAAATATGCAAGATACCATTAATAATTACAAACTACAAAACAAAAATGAAATGTACCTTAAAGTGCCAGAGGGTTACCACTCAAGTGTCCAAAACCCTCCAAGAAATGTACACTTTTAAACTACTCAAATCCGGGAAAGCTAAGCACTTTTAGAGGACTAACCAGCTGGAACTATTTCTTGGTGGACAACAGCTGGGTGCAATGACTGTGTGTAGCTTCCTGGAGTCCTGTCATCCCAATGAGGTTGTCAGGTATTGTACCAATGCGCCTACAAATTGTCTTTTTTACTTTTCTGTGAAGTGAAAAAATGTGACTCTAACCTTTAATCAGTCAGCTTAAGAAGTGTTGGTAGGGTTGGTAGATACTTTTATCTGTGAACAGAGCCAGGCTAGCAGTTTTCCTCTGCCTCCAGTCTTTATTCTAAGCTAGGCTAACCACATCATGACTCATCTAACTCTTTGAAAACATGCCAATCAGTGTATTTACCAAAATTCTGATCTATTCCTTTGATGAGAGGCTGCCAAAAAATATCTTGCTAATGCACAGTAAATGTGTTAACAATGTATGAGAGTGATACTATAGTTTGTAGTCTATAATGTGATGATGTACTACAGCTAATAGCTAATAATACTACATTCAGCAGTTGTGAATGAAGTGCTCAATGGGACCTCAATTGTGTGACTAAAAAAAACATTTTCCTGACTGATTTGGATTTGAACTGACTACCTTCCAGGTACATATCTGTAGAGTCTGCATGCTCTCAGTCCTACTACACAATACATAGGATGGCCTCTCTGATGTAGTATTACATTGCCCTGAAAAACAGTGGCTCTTTGTTGTTAATACTGCACAGTTTTGTAGAACCACATTGTATACCCTCAACACCACCAGTGTACCCACTGCAGAATGAAACATGAGGATTTTATGTCCCAGGTCCATATTTGAAAAAATGTTTCCCCTCAGTGATAGAGGAGTGTGATGAGACTGAAGTGATGCTGCTCTTCATTCCACAGACCGCAGGAAACTTTAATCAGCTAACTGACTACTGCTGTTGCTCATTTAAAGCAGCCTCTGCTCTCTGCTGCAGGCGGGGAGGCACAGGGACTGCTAAGGACACACTGAGCAGTGGGGCAGATAAACCCAGATTACAATTCTTGGAAGACAGAAAATAAATAAATAAATAAATAGAAAAAAAATATATAAATATGTATATATGTACACACACACACACACACACACACACATATATATATATATCATTTACTCCTAAATGATTGCAAGTACTTTTAGTACTTGAAAGGAGTAGAGAAAAAAATGAAAATGAAACATTTTCATACTAAAAGGGGAAAAAAATACAGGCAGTTACTGTTGTGTGATTTAAAATGGACAAACAATCCAATTCATTTTAAAATGCAAGTGGAGTGCACAATGTAAAGAGGTTTTCGCAAAAACTCAAAACTTATTTGTACACATCCTTTTAATTTGTCATTTGAAAAATTAATTACACATAAACCTTGCAGACTAAGAAAGGTTTTATACAAGGCTGTACTGTACTTAAGTTTAAAACCTGACATTTTCAAGCAAATATTAATAGACTTTGCAAAGGCACTGAAGGCCCTGAAATCTAATTTTCTTCATCAGCTTATTACTACATCTGATGAGATTGTCCGTAAATTGTAATTTTTACATTTCTGCTTGTGTTCTCTTTTAACAAACAAGATATAGTGGGTTTATTATCAAGCTTAAGAGGTATTGGTAAATGTGTCTTTTCACTTTGGACAGAGCCAGACTAGCTGTTCACCCTGCTTCCAGCCTTTATGCTAGGTAGGCTACTTGTCTCCCAGCTCTGGCTCCATACTTACCATGCTAGGAATGAAAGTCAGTATATTTCCCAAAATGAACTATTTTAAAATTTACCTCCCTTGTGTTGACCAATACAAGTTTCAACTTATTGATTGCATGTTTTAAAACTCCATTGAAAAGCAAATTTGTATTATTGGTCTTATTATCCTGAGTTACCCTTCTTATCCAGAGTTTCAGTTATGAGTTTAAATGTTTGTGGATACTTTTTGGGGATTTTTTGAATATTTTGGTTGCTTCCACATGAACCAAGATCAGCAGACTCCCGCCAAGGACCAATGGAATGTCCCTTTTGTCCCCAGGGCCCTCTCCACATTGAGAACCACTGCCCTATATAGCACAAAACGTTTAAAACAGGAAAGTGAAATGATGACATTGACTGACCTAGTGTCAGTAGGACAAACTGGTAAACCGGCTTTTGAGGACTGTATTGTACGTCGGCTGGCGTATTTGGTGACGCGTTGTCCATCTGAATGCGAGTGTTGGCGTCAGCCGCTGAAGTGGAATTGCTCACGGTGGGACAGATAGGGAGCAGCTGTGAGTAATTGTTTCGCTCAGTTGCCGAGGCTCATCCTGGCCCTTTATAGATAAGCTGGAGTAAATCTCCCTTGATGTCCTGGGAGAGCAGGGGAGAAGATGGAGACTGAGGAGAGCAAACACCCGGCCATGGCCAGCCTCTATTTGAACTGCCTCTTCAAGACCCACAGCTTCAAATGACTTTTTCTATCGAGTGAAAGGAAAGGAAAGGAAAAGGACCATTATTCTGCTCCTCCTGGTTGATGTAACCGTGGCTTTAATGCCAATGAGTTGTCTCATATTCATAAGCATCAAAAAGGGGAGACAGGGAGACGGAGAGGAGTGTCAGAGGAAAGATCTGTTGTCAGCTCACTTGTTACACAAGTGGAGGGATACACTGGCAGTGAGCTGGCTTTTGTAAGATAGACAAAATAAAGAAAAACGTACAGAGACAGTGACAGCATTGTGTATCTAAATCAATTCATCCAGTTTCTCAGAAAGAATTTCAATTGATGGAAAATATTTTTTGCTTGTTGGATTGTCTTACAATAGCTGCATTCTCATTTATATGATTCATTGTGCTAAGACTACAAAGACATGCAAAAGACACAAATTCTTGCTGAAAGCTATGACGGCAGGCTTTTTGATTGTGGCCATTCAGAACAGGTACAAAAACCTTTGCCTTAAAACATGATCAGATGGCACATCATACGACCTAGTTTGTTTCAAGCATATTGAACCCTTTAGACGCTTATTCTAAGTTCGTTATCGTCACTCTCCATTCTCCTCTGTGCTAACAGTGGTGTATGACTACAGGGAGTTGCAAGTCAGAACTCATAGGTGACAAGATCAATCCTATACATACTATGTCTCACATAATAATACATAATACAAATTGACTCTCTAAAGCTTCACCTGCTAAGTTTCACCATGTCATTGCCATTCCAAAAGTCAGCAAATATTGATTGGTTAATTTAACAGGGACAACACAGAGAACATTGTTACATAGGAAAAATAGGTAAAATCAACACATGTAATGTATTTAGAGTGTGTAGCTTAAATTAATCTGCAGCCCTGATTAGGCTTTGAAATTCAGGGTAAAACTCAGGGCAGTACATTAAATTATTGTGGTCGCTGCAACTCCCCAACTTTATAATTCTCCAGATTTAAGTCCTAGTTCATTTGGCGACACCCATGGTTACTGGTGGTAACAGAAAGTGTGTTTTAATACTACAGCAAACACTTGCTGAGCAGCTACTTTGTCAAACAGAAGAGCAGCTGGTGTATCTGTTTACAATGCTACCAAACAAATGTACATTGTTTTAATAAAGAAGTCAGTCAGTCACAGTTGCAAGCGCAATGTGATTTCATGCAGCACACAGTGCGAGTAGTTCACACACACTTGCAGCTTTTCATCTAACAGATCACTGTGGCTGCTACTTCTTGTTCCATCACTCCCTGCAACATTTAAAACTGATCAGCTGACAGAAAATGCCAGAAAGTACTGTTTTCTAACTAAAGTGACCAAGGTCATACTGGGAACAAAATTCAGCCCTGGCAATTTTCATCTGGACCGGCCTCATTTTTCCCCAACATACACACAGCAAAGCAAAGTAATATCAGGCTATTTATAACATATTGGCTAAGCAATAGATATCAAGATGGCACCCTAACCACTGGTGTACTTACAGGGTTTCATAAAATAATGTAATAAATAAATAGCCAAGGAATAGCCTAGAGGAAAAGTTCGCATCCCAAGAGGCACACTTGACAACTGACAATTGATATGGGCAATCCAGCTCTCTGCACACTTAATCTGTAACTTTACAAATAAAACAAACATAATATAATCATATGTAAGGAATGTAGCCTATGACAAAATGCAATACTGGCATCATGAAACAAAATAGCCAAAACTTAATTTTCACACTGGACAAAAGCTTTCTATGATGATCTGGAAATGTGAGAGCTATTTATAGTCAATCATCCAACATTGTGTTTGCAGCTGATCTGATGCAATTCACACATCAGGCTTAACAGTCAGGATTTCATGCTACTGACACTATTTTCATTCACTGGTATTGTCAGGTTGTGACAACCGCCGGTCTGCACCCTACTGGAGAGGAAGCTGACATCATTTCAAAAAAAAGCATAGCACAGTGGCCTTAAGCTGCAAATAGAATAGAAATAGCATGTTCTACCTTCAGTGCATTCTGCCATCCTGTCAATTATGTTATTCCATCAGTGTCCAAAGTCATAAAAATTTATTTTTCTGTAGACATAAGCATGGACGCTTCAAGATGTAGTGCTCCATAATCTATTCTTGATGAATTTTGAAGTGGAAAAGCTGCGCTCACATACCACTGGCGTGACTGCAAGGGTCAGGTCTGGAGCTCCGCTGTTAACACTGTCACTACATGAGCTAATGTTAGCAGAATGACCTGCTGGAGGTTGTCATGCACCTTTCGCTCATCCTCAGCAGTGGCCTCGTCTTCTTGCCCCTGCTTTCCATTGGAGTCAGCCTGCTCATCTGTCCAGACTCTTTCCTCCTCCTTTTCATTTGGGATGGACTGTTAATATTATCACTGCAGCTAGGCATGCTAATACTAACAGGATTTTGTGAGGCAGTGGCATTGATATTTTGAATAAATGTTAAAACATCTGTGACCTTTTCTGCTCCACCTTTTTGCTTTTGGAGACCTTCATCCATTTGTATAGGCTAGTATTATTTTCAAATCAAACTCCACTCTTATTGTCTTGATTTGATTATTTCCTGCTTGACCTCTGACATAACATGGATGGACGCCTCCACTTGAAGGGGTCCAGTCCTGCCTTCCAGTATAGGTAGGTATTGACAATTGGGACTGTGTAACCCCCAATCAGATGGGCTGTTCGTACATCAACTGAACTGCCACCAGATTTTTTTGTCCCACAATTTTCTCCCACATTACTGGTGGCCTTGGACCTCTAGGTGGACTGGCCCATCATGGATTGCATTTCCTGTTTCTGTTTCATAATAAAACTGAATTCCTTCAATGTTAAGCAAGGCAGTGACTTAATATAGCTCTGATACTAGTGAACAGCGAGGCTGACATCAATTAGATCACATGCATACTTCATTTCTTGTGAATCTTTAGTGTTTAGGAAGGTGATTTCAATCCAGTGTGGTAATGGTGGACTCCACTACTACCAATAAAAATCTACTATACTTAGACAGGTAATCACAGAATTTAAATGCATTGAATTTCTATTGCTGGAAAACTTTTGACCATAAAGAGTATCAGAGTTCGATTTCATAAAAAATGAATAAACACTGGTACTAATACTTGCTCAATGAAAACTATATGAAGTCCAAGTGATGTTACAGATGGTATGTCCGTGTTTTTCTGTGGTCTGTAGTTTGTAACTCCTAAATCCAGAATTGGGTGAGTAAAACACATCCACACGTCCTGAATGGCTTTTTTTCTCTACTGCAGCTTTGCTTTGTTAAGAAAGATGATTTTCACCTAAAACTTTTAAGTTTATCTTTAATGTGTAATTTTTACCTCCTCATGACATTTTGGACTGACATTGAACTTCCTGCAGCTCATCTAATGCACGGGTACTTTATACAACTGGTTAATGGTGCGGATGATTCCAACCATCATAAAGCTGGAAAACACTATCTCAGTCACCACAATGCACAAGTGCACTGAATGGAGAGCCATTGTTCTGAATACTCACACATGTTGATGTGTTTATCAAGCAGCTGAAGCCCTGTAATAACACAGATAACATCAGCAGGAATATTACAAGCTTCCGCCTCGGCAAATGGTGAGCCAGGAAGAGAGAGTGTGTGATGAGGAGAGGAACAAAAGAGGATGTGTTGTCTATTTATTCCATTTCAGTTCAAAAAAAAAAAAAACAACAACCCTTTTTGCCATCAGGCAAGCCACACCTCTGTATGCCAGAATGAAGTTGTTCAGTTAGGGAAAATTAATTAGCTGTGCAACAGGCACCAACTGAGATTTTGTCTGGTAGCTTTGAGGGATTTAGTTTTATTCTCTGGGTACTTGAAAATAAACAACACGAATTATGTGATGATTTGTTATTGGGGAGCAATTTACATTGTTATATCTTTATTTTCGCACATATGGCGCTCTCTTTATAGAGCCCTAAAACTGACAAACGGCAGCAAAAACCCACCAAACAAATATGTAACTTAATACATCAGTAAATAATACAATAATATGTAATATGTATTATTTATTGATGTTTTCAACATTAACAAATAATACAGTTGGTCTATATAAAGAAACATAAAGCAAGAAAAGAAAATAGGGAATGGAAAAATGATTGAACATGTGCTAAGACCAAAAAAATATAAAACTGAGAAAGATAAATAGAAGAATATGTTTTTATATTTATTTACCAACTGATTGGAGCTCAAGAGGAAGTATAAAGTTTTATATTAATTTTTACACTGTATTATTTATTGATGTATTATTGAGTCCTCTGATAACCTTAGATTGCCTTTTCAGTTTTCTGGGACTCATAACTATTGAAAAATAGTTAAAATCACAAGAATGTGCAATTTCCATATATTCCTTGTCGAATTAATTCACAGCTAAAATAAAACTACATTTCTTTTCCAGATTTAAATATGTCAGCAGTTTTGCTACAAACTATATAGCAGAGGAAGCATATTATTGGTAAAATCTTCATGTTCAGCCTCAGTTTAATGAATGTAGCAGTAGACAGTATTTCTTGTGTGTCTGAGACATCCTGAGTCCACAGCCATAAAGACCTTCATTGCAATTCAGAGCATAAAAAGCCATACTTGTCCCTGTGTAAGGTAGAGCGAGAGCCATCTGTGTTCTCCACACTGCAGATATCCAAAATGCACTCACAGGATTTTGCTTCATTATCACTCAAGCAGAGTTGCTGCGTGAGAAATATGAGAGGACATATGAGAATGTATTATGGCAAAATACATGATTTAAAAAACTTTGTAGCTTTGTAGTAAACGTTGTTTTGCCTTGCTGCCCACCTACCACCGTCTGTGCAATGTGTTGTTGTCTCCAAGTGCAAACAATACTCCTAATATTTAATTGGTTTTAGTTTGTGGTAATTTGATTAAACACAACTTTATAAAGGATGTTCATCATGGAAGCACAATATGATTTTAACTGGTAGGTTCTCACTTTCATTTATTTACTGTCACCGCAGTTTATGAGCAGTTTGTCATTAAGTGTGTTTCCATCCACCTATTTCCATTCTCATTTTCAGTTTGCGCATTATAAAAAACCCTGAGATGCAGAAATTTGAAAATTCCCCAAATACCACAAAAAGTTTGTGTACTGATAAAAGCAACATGCAACAAAGTGCAATGGAAACACACTTAGCGAATAAATTTGACTACTACTTTGTGAATGACATCATCTTGTTCCTCCTTCCTCTTCTGCGGTGGTTTAATGACCATCGACTGGAATATTAGTTCCACCTGCTGTTTATCTTGATGAACCAACTCTAAATATTCGCTTAATGGCAGGGCATGGAGATGCACATTAATTACATTTTTTTTTTGCCAATTATCTGTAAATTCTGTTCAAATTTGTGCAACATTTGGATGGAAACCCAACTATTAACTGCACAACTGTAGCCATTATAAATAAATATAATGCAACTATGAATGCCATATTTATTTTGTGAAGAATTTTAAATACAACTTTTAAAATAATGTTGGGCAGAAAAAAAAACACAATTAGATATTTTCCTCGAATCACTCCACTTCCACTTTCCACTTCATATGGACCATCTTATGTCTCATTTAAGCAGAAGGTGTGACCTTAAATTAGTAAACTATATCACTATGATCATGTTTACACGCTGCGATAAATCCCTGAACTAAAAGCACAACAACAACAACCTCAACACAAAACCATACATTTACAGAAACATGCGCAGCACTGATTTAATCACAGGAAACCACAACCACTATTTGACCACTGCACATTAAGCTCAGATTGACCAACAACTCCGTAATGTTGACGGATCATTCTCTCTTTCAGCTGAGAACAATCAACACAGAGTGGGACATCCGTCAGAGAGTCCCTGGGTTTGTCAGGTGTATTTGGGTGTCATATCTTTGGACAGCAGCAGTCATAAAGTGCCGGGAGAGGCCAGGGCCGCTGAGAGCCAGCCAGCTAATAAACCCTCTGCACTGAAATGTTTTATGACAACACAGCACCAAAGTGCAACAGCACAGAGATACGAGTCTAGAAAGTGCGGTGAGGATACGAGTTTTCACTTGGACGCAGTCTGTATCCTGCTGTAAATAACTCCAGCTCTCTCTCTCTCTCTCTCTCTCTCTCTCTCTCTCCCCACACTGTAAAAAAGTCTATGTGTTTATGGCAGCTTCTATTTTACTTGCTGTGCAGCTTTCAGAGCTGAAGAAGCAGAAAGGTTGAGCTACAGAAGCGCAGGCCAACAGAAAAGGTTGAGCTGTGAAAAAAATGGCTTCAGTTCCAGAAAATACCACAGCATGAAACCTACCGCAACCCTTTGTTATGCAGTTGGCCGGATGAGACGACAGCTAAGGGTGAATCCTAATCAGGTTTTTTTTTTCCCATTTTCACCATGGTGGGTGTTCCCAGAGTGGCTCGAAATGTTAATACAAGATCATTATTTTTAATTGGCTGTATCATAAAATACCATCACATTTCATGTCATGTTGTCTTCTGTGGATAGCAGTGGCATTCTTTGACCCACGATTAAAAAAAAAATCCTCCAGAAAGAGCCTCCAGATAAAGAACTAGAAACTGTAAGTATTTTGATGCTGAAGAGCTGTGATTGGTTGGCCTGCACCAACACTACAAACATGTATAAATCATTTCCTTAACTGTAAGTTTAAATGATCCATAGATGTCTGAAAAATTATTATTATTATAATAATTATTTTTATTTTATGAAGTATGACCAAAACTGGGCACCATTGGAGCCCTGTGAACACACAGGAAGTATAAAAGGAATTTCATTTATTTTTATGGGTTGGGCATTTAAGCAGCCAAATGACCAAATGGGACCCAAATACCAGCCTTTTCCTGTCCCATGTCAGCCACCATAGACATGTTGGCTGGACAGATAACACAAAGCCTGCACGCTGCACATTAGCCACAGTGAGTACACACGCAGGATGGCAAAATTGCACTGCTAGATACAGCTTGGAAGTTGTTATTCTCCATATTTTTGATTGTGTGACAATCCATCAATATCGAGGAGTGTGAGGTACAGTAAGTTAAATAGAATGAATGTGAAAAATGGACCTTGCGCTCAAAGCAATAACCTTAATGAGTAGCAGCGATTGATGCAGAAAATGCTTTGCAAATTTTCCCTCCCTGGCCCTGCCCTGCCTCCCAGGCTGCATACAGACAGCTCTACGTTATTGGTAGTTTGTTGTGGCTTCATGCAGCCTGGAACACTTTTCAGGTATGAAAAAAGATACAGCCAACTTAATTTTCAGGTGATGTTTTTATCTACAGTTAATAATCTAGTTAATAATAATCTATTCCACCTGAGTAAAGTTGGGTAAAACTCACAAGATACAAAACATAAAAGAAAAATGTCGCAAGTTATTTTCAGAATATAAAAAACAATATTATATTGATGTTAAAGGTTACATAGTTTTGCCCTTTTATGCAGTCTTGCTGAATATTATAACATATCTCCTGCTGCATTCATTGCATGCATGCAATATCACAATCAATAAAAGAATTCACACTTATTTAATGTATTTATTAATTGGATTTAAATAAACCACATATTTAAGTGGCTTATTTAAGATAGGTCTCTTTTTCTCAAATTTGACAGATACATTTCTGTTAAACCTAGATGAGTTCATGATATGAGTAGTTGAGATGTTTTGGGGTTTTTTTTTTTTGTTATTTTTGATCAGCTCCACCTTTTCAGTCTTGTTACAAATGTTTGATTTCCTGCCAGCCCTAAAACTAGAGGTAATGAAGTCACAAAGCTAAATATAACAATTTGCAGGTTCTTGTATAACAAGAAATATTTGGTATTTTAGATCATTAAGTGACATGCTTTGACAGATTCAGTTTTTCATCAAAGAGATTGAGATTTCCAGGCCACAGTTAACTCTAATGTTTCAGTGTTCAGTTCATACGGTTGCTGGACAATTGCAGGAAAATAGTGATCTGTTGTGGAAACTGGCCAGCTGGAGCTGCTTGTGTTTTCTCCATCAAGTTTCTGGTGGAGATTGTTGATTGTGAAATATTGAGCAGGCTGACAAAAAGCTCAGTAATCTTCATTTCAGTAACATTAGACAGCCACTACAGCTAGTAGTGAATCACAAATGAAAACATACGTTAGTGTTTTCCATCAGAAACTGCTGCGGTCGGACGGAAGTTCGAGGGCAGCTGTCAATCACAGCTGTCGGTTATGACATTTCATCCCCTTTTTATTCCCATTTTTGGGAAAAATTTATTTGATTTTTTAGCTTAGCTCATGTCCATCTGCCAACATGGAGGGAGCAGGACTTATGACCTGTACTGCAACCAGCCACCAGGGGACGATCGAGATGATTTGGCGTCACTTTTGGGGAGCTGTCATGTCGTCCGTCTTTAAATGCAGCCTATGGCTATGGTTCAGTACTAAAAATCTGTAAACTAGACTCAATTCGACTGCTGATACTGCTCGTACACACTCACTGCCCTCAACACTTAGATCCCATCCCAACTAGGCTGCTTAAGGAAGCCTTACCCTTAGTGAGCACTTCTTTACTAGATATGATCAATCTGTCTTTAGTAACAGGCTATGTACCACAGTCTTTTAAAGTAGCTGTAATTAAACCTCTTCTTAAGAAGCCTACTCTTGATTCGGGTGTTTTAGCCAATTATAGACCTATATCTAACCTTCCATTTCTATCTAAGATCCTTGAGAAAGCAGTCTCTAATCAGTTATGTGACTTTCTACATAACAATAGTTTATTTGAGGATTTTCAGTCAGGATTTAGAGCGCATCATAGCACAGAGACAGCACTGGTGAAAGTCACAAATGACCTCCTAACTGCATCGGACAAAGGATTTGTCTCTATACTTGTCCTGTTAGATCTTAGTGCTGCATTCGACACAATTGACCATCAAATCCTTTTGCAGAGACTGGAACATTTAATTGGCATTAAAGGAACTGCATTAAGCTGGTTTAAGTCCTATTTATCAGACCGATTTCAGTTTGTACATGTGAATGATGAATCCTCCGTGAAGGCAAAAGTTAGACACGGAGTTCCACAAGGTTCTGTACTTGGACCAATTCTATTCACCTTGTATATGCTTCCTTTAGGTAATATTATTAGGAAACACTCCATAAATTTTCATTGTTACGCAGATGACACCCAATTATATTTATCAGTGAAGCCAGATGAATCCAATCAGTTAAACAAACTCCAAACATGCCTTAACGACATAAAGATCTGGATGACCTGCAATTTTCTACTACTAAATTCAGATAAAACTGAAGTTATTGTGCTTGGCCCTAAACACCTTAGAAACACATTATCTAATGATAAAGCTACTCTGGATGGCATTACCCTGGCCTCCAGCACCACCGTAAGGAATCTGGGAGTTATCTTTGATCAGGATATGTCCTTTAACTCCCACATAAATCAAATCTCAAGGACTGCCTTTTTTCACTTACGTAATATCACAAAAATCAGGCACATCCTGTCCCTAAAAGATGCAGAAAAACTAGTTCACGCATTTGTTACTTCTAGGCTGGATTATTGCAATTCCTTATTATCAGGCTGCCCTAACAAGTCTCTAAAGACTCTCCAACTGGTCCAGAATGCAGCTGCACGTGTTCTGACTAAAACTAGAAAAAGAGACCACATTTCTCCCATTTTAGCTTCACTACATTGGCTTCCTGTTAAATTTAGAATAGAATTTAAAATCCTTCTCCTAACTTACAAAGCCCTTAATGGTCAGGCACCATCATATCTTGAAGAGCTCATAATACCGTATTATCCCACTAGAACACTGTGCTCCCAGTATGCAGGCTTACTTGTGGTCCCTACAGTCTCTAAAAGTAGAATGGGAGGCAGAGCCTTCAGCTATCAGGCTCCTCTTCTATGGAACCATCTACCGGATTCAGTCCGGGGTGCAGACACCCTCTCTATGTTTAAGAGTAGGCTTAAAACTTTCCTTTTTGATAAAGCTTATAGTTAGGGCCGACCAGGCTCGCCTTGGATCAGCCCTTAGTTATGCTGCTATAGGCCTAGACTGCTGGGGGACTTCCCATGATGCACTGAGCTCCTCTCTCCTCCTCTCCATCTGTATGCATTCATGTAACATCAATGCATGTCATTAACTTTGCTTCTTCCCCGGAGTTTTTTGTGCTTTCTCATCTCACAGGAAAAGCTGAGTCCCGGGCCGAACCTTCGCGGTCCTTCACAGTCCTGATGGCATCCTTCCCTGGCTGTTGCTGCTCGTGCTTGTTGTTGTTGTTGTTGTGATTTTTTTTCTTCTGTCCCCCCTCCCCCTTTCCCTCTCTCTTTCTCTCTCTCAACCCAACCGGTCAAAGCAGATGGCCGCCCACCAAGAGCCGGGGTCTGCTTGAGGTTTCTACCCGTTAAAGGGGAGTTTTTCCTTACCGCTGTCGCCAAGTGCTTGCTCATGGGGGAATTGTTGGGTCTCTGTATATTAAAGAGTACGGTCTTGACCTGCTCTATGTGAAAAGTGCCTTGAGATGACTTCTGTTGTGATATGGCGCTATATAAATAAAAATTGATTGATTGATTGAATTGAACACATCTCATACATGCTGATCTGCTGCCCAAAGAATGCCGAAGACACTGCTCGGGATGCTGGGACTCTTCGTTCATGCAACAGAGTCAGTCAGTGCTTGTTAGCCTGTTAGCTTATTAGCCAGTAGACAGTAGACTCAATGCTTGTTAGCCTATTGGCTTGCTAGTCTGTGGATTCTTGGCTGCTTGCAGACTTTGGAGATAATCTCTGCTGCAGTTTGGTTGATACAATAGTTAGACTACTTTAGTGCCTGTTAATAGTTGTTCTGCAGTGCTATGAGTTGGTGTTTTTCCTTATTTATTGTAAAAATCATACACATGTAGCATCAAAACTATTATCACATTAAGTAAGTAAAAAAACAAATTGATGTAATAAAATATCAGCTGTATTTAGAGTACAGCCTAATATTTTGGGAGGATAATTTAACATAAATGTATTTACTACCACTTGATACACACACATCTGGTTAGAGTGTCCTGCATTATAGAGACCTGAGAGGTGCAACACCCAGTATTGGAAAACTCAAAATACTCAATACATTTAGAAGTCTAGACTCAAGTGTACAAAGACTACTCAAATACTCAAACTTCCCAGCACAATTTCATTCTATTCTATTCTATTCTATTCTATTCTATTCTATTCTATTCTATGCTGTTCTATTCTATTTATATAGTACCAAATCACAACAAAAGTTATCTCAGGGCACTTTTCACATAGAGCAGGTCTAGACTGTACTCTTTAATTTACAGAAACCCAACTACTTCAAACCTACTGCATGCCAGGTCAGTCACAGTGAATAGAATAATCAAAACACAATTATTTAAATTATTATATCCCATTTACACCTGGCATGAACATGTGATCTGTGTCTGGTTATGACATTATCTGGATATGGAAAAACACTTTAATACAGTTGTTAAACATGTTTAACATGCGATTGGATTGGCCAGACCACATCTGGAGCTGGTAAGGCTTGCAGGTCAGTCTGTCCAGTGTTAGCATATTCATAAGAAGAAAATCCACCCAGCAAGCAAAGGTCACTAACTCTGCCTCCTCCAGTTAGCTCAAGCAAGCCTGGAAACACCAAGTAGCAGCAGCTAGCAAGTCTTCCCTCTCAAAAATGACATGATGCCATGTTCATGTCATACTGGAATTATTGTAATGACTCATACATAGCATTCAAATCAACATCCAAGTTGTAATTACAACTGGAAACTCAGATTTTTCTAAATGCTCGGATATATCTGATTTAAAAATTGAAAATCTAGCTGAAGATCAAGCTGACATGGATGCCTAACATCGGCAAAAGTGTATTGTTCAATATAATTAAACCCAAATTTAATGGATAGAATGTCTTTTTGTCATTTTGCACATTATTTTAAACTTTCACGTCACCACCTGAGTTATCAAAACATGAGTTGTCAGATGACATGAAAGTTTGCAAGTTGTTAACATGGGAATCTCTTCCATCCATCCCATATGACATGAACACAGCATCAATACCTCCCTTGATCTGGGACTTGACATGTTTGTTGACAACTGAGACAACAAGAATAAGAATTTTAATACCAGGTGTTAAGAAAAATTGATTGGATGTCGTTATCTAGAGAATTAATTCAGATAAAGATCATATGTTAGTACCAAGTGTACATGGGACCTTAATGACTGCAGGGTAATAGTTTTCTATTCAGTGGTTAGTTAGACCAGTTTTCTTTGCACAAAGGAAGCACACCTGTTTTGTCATACATGTAAAATTCATGTAAAATTGTAAAATTTGAAAAAGGCAGCTGAAACACATCCTGTCCATTGAATATGGCAATATCATATTCCAGCAGTGTCTGTCACTGCAGTCGCAATGGGGACTGGGAGCATTTCACAAGTACAACTGGTTGCCTGCTTAGTTAAGATTCAACAGGCTGAACATTTTGAATGGGCCTTTGTACATCTACTTTTCATCTTCTAATCAGTCACAAGTGTGCACAATTTTTGTATTTTGAGGCATACAATTAATTCATATTATGCCCTGATTATGTAAAATACAACACTGAATATGTATATTAGTTATATCAGTAAGATGTAAAAACAAGTCAGATTACTATTGTGTTTCATTGCTTTAGGCTGGAGTTAGCGTGAAGACTGAGGCTCCTACACATCACCATCTATAAAAATACCTGCACAGTACATTATAGACACATCTCTGCAGTAGAATATATCACCAAATGAAGGTTCTCCCTATGTCTTCTGTTTCGAGGAACTTTATTTTAGTATTGCCCTCCATTATTGAAATTCACTACTTTGAAGGAAATGTTAAAAAGGTAGACAAGAGCACAAAAGAAGCAGCTTGTGAGTCACAAAAAAAAGGATTCAGTGCATTCGGAAGCACAGCTTTCATCCTCTATATGAAAAGCTAATCAGTCGGCCTGATTGCAGTGAGTGGCCTTTTGTAACATCTTTAATCCGGTGAGTGTTTTAAGAAGTGCATAATTGAAATTCTGTTCAGGATGGCTGCAATTTTCGGCGGCAGGATAATGAGCCATCAGTTGGCCTCAGCTGGCAGCGAGGGACTGTTTTAAATGTGCCATGTGATGAACCTTTGATTGGTTCGCCAATGACTGTTCTATATTGACAATACCAGCGAGGGACAGGGGACTCTTTATTTAGTCCTCACCTTTATCCTCTGCTGGTCCTAATTAAGCAATCAGCCAGATTGAGGATCCATTAATGATGTCATTGTCATGCTAATTGGTGCTCTATGCTCTGAAAGTACATCCAGAGCCCCAGCGGGTGCCACCTGAATTTTATCAGAGATCTGTAGAACATGTTGCTCCAGTTATCAAAGGTAGGTTGTTTGGCTTTGAATAAGGTGGGCACACAACTTTTCATCTGTCCACCTTTAGAATTTCATGTTTAAGGCTGGCTAACCAAATTTGCTGATGCACTGAACAAAAATACAGTGAAAAATATAGCTGAAAGTAAAATGTAGTGTGTTCTTTGATATGTTGTTGGCATTATAATCTGCTGCCTTTGCCTGGATTGGAGGACAGGATCTTGCTAAACTTTTCCCTTTCTGTAATGGTTGGAGTCCAGTATCTCTTCAGGCTGCCATCACATCTGTGCCCAGTCACAGACATTATCTCTAACGTTTTTTTGCCACAGGGTGTCATGAATGAGCTGTAGTAGGTAATTTTACCGGATTTCTTTGTACAGATTGATATGATTGGACATAGTCCTCCTGAGTTTATGAACAGAGCTGCGTCTTTAGCAATGGTCTGTTACTCATAGCAGCGGTCTGCTATGCAGAAATAACAGACCATAGAGTAGCGTAATTGACCAAACAGAATCGAGTATTCAAGAAAGCTGTGTAATAATAGATCATTGACAGTTCTCCTACACTCACACAACCTCAAGAATTTTCCTAGTCCTGACAGGAAAAATGTACCACATGCTTTTATTGGCTTGTGCTTGCGATTTTCAGACTTTAATAACATAGCACCTTTTCTGGAAATCAAAAGTATGCCTCAGAATCTGTTTCTTGATGAATCTTTGGTGACAAAGAGGTCTTGTGCTGTAAAGGTATGTTTAACGTCCCTTTTTGGCATCTAATCAACCCTATAAACACTATGGCATACTACTACATAGTTGTGAGCAAATATAAAGACAGAAAGTTGATTCTTAGACAGTGGTTGACAGAACAATATCACCACAGGATCCATAGCTTGTATTTAAAATTCTTTTAACATCTTTAAATGTCTTTAAAGTGTCTTCAGCCATTAGCCAAGATTCCATTGAAATGTAATTTATTTAATTAATGTGATTTACTACTACTACTACTACTACTACATGTGGAAATGCAGAGTTGGCTCATCAAGATATAAGAGATAATATCGCTTTACACAGATCTGATGTTTTTTGTCTGCTGTTATTTTTCGTCTCTTCAGTGGAGTGGAAGCATCCGTGGATGTTTAGGTTGCATGCCATGTCATTAATTCTCTAAGTCTGTTTCTGTTGCTCTTGTTCATATTTTCTTTTTACTGATATACCAAGTTTTCCACCTCAGTCAAGTGTAAAAACATTTTTTTTTTTTTTTTTTTTTTTTTACAATATTTTGACTTTAAAAAAAAAAAAAAAAAAATCTCAGCATATCCACTCAGTTTTTTCATCTACACACTCCCTAAGTTCTTTCATGTTTCTAGCTTCCAGCTGTTAGTCTCAGTCATGACTGTTTCCCAGACTATGTCTTTAGCCATTGTAGTGACATGGCTCTCTGGATTAGTCAAGCCATCATTTTGGTCCAGATTAAAATATCTCAACAACTAGTGGATGTATTACCATGTATATGGTAGACTGTCATGGTCTCCAGAGGATGAATCCTACTGACATCTACATGTTAACATTGGCCTTGTGAGTATGTCAGCATGTTGATGATAGCATTTATCTCTAAGCATTGCTGTGCCTTGAGTCCCACAGAGCCACTATCGTGGATGTAGACAACTAGTTTTGGCCCCAACACAAGCTGATAACACCACAAGATTTGCTGTTGTAACAAACATTATCCTAGAACTAAATATGAAGAGATAGTTGCACGACGTTCTGTCAGTAACAATTCACAAAAATGGACCAGGATGTGCTTGGTCACAGCTTAGATGTGCTTGGCTCTTCCATTGTTCAGCAGAACTACAAAGAGAGGGCCAGTGAATGGTCAACACCGGTAGAGGCTGCCATATTTCCTAATGACCACTGAGGAACTCTCAGTGAGTGAATGGGTTACTGTATGTAAGTATGAATGAATGAATCCATGACTGATTATCCACTTTCTGGATCCATGTGGTGCTTTGCTAATAAAAAGTTAAAATATTTCCATTAAGAGCTGTAATTAGCTGTGTAGTAAAGTTATGATAGGAAAAATTATCATAGTGGTCTCATTTAAAATGATACATGACATTAGTCAATGATGCAGTTTGTCTCCACAAGCTGTTTTTAATGGAGTTTTGCAAACAGTGGGAGCTGTTGATTTGCAGGAGGTAAAGCAGATTTGCAGCAGGACCAACAGGAGCTTCTGACTGTGTCATATCCACCAGTGTGTGTAGCCTCTTCATTAAAAACATTAATGATCCTGCAAAATAATAATAGGTTTTAATTGTATTGTTTTATGAAAAGGTTCAATTTGTACTGTTTTGACTGTGTAAATTACAGGTGTTTATATAGTTGTAATTCAATTAGATCACTGATATAAGAAACATTTGTTGCAGAAGTATTTGTCCACCCGGGGTTTAAAATTTAATTGCCTTGAATATCTTTTTTTCCTAACAGGCTTACAGACAGTGATTGAATGGTTGAATGAAGCTCACATTTACACTCTTATTCCATCACTGCAGTTTAGACAAACATCAGGCAAGTCTTCGAATTTAAAATATTTAAAATCTCAAAATCATGATGAATCCTTAATAACTTTTTAAATAAGATCATAAATATCCACCAGATTTGTTATGCAGTGCAATGCAGTGCAGGATAAAATGGGGACACAAAGGAGCTAACTCTCTAGCTGGAATGGCTGGGCCAGTGCTTATCAGTAGCGAGCTTGCTAACAGTCAGTTAGCAAACTTGTTAGCTTGTCACTAACGGAACAATAACTACACGGTTATCTCTTATCTGTTATAGTCTTATTTGTACTGTTGTCTCCCGTCTTCTAACCGCAACACAGCTAATGAGCTATGATAGCTTCCTCCATTTTGGACTCTTCAGCTCTGTGAATTCGATTTCAAAAATCAGTGTGGATTTACATACTTTGTCCCTACAAATGAAACCACTGATCTTGGCAAATTCCATTAGAATTAATTGAATTTGCTGTAAAATTTCAGCATTTTAAATGCTGGGGTGTCCAGCCCTTAAAGCTTGACTGATGTTGCTACAATTATTTATTATTATTTATCGTATTTTGACCCCATGATCTGCTACTGAACCCTAGTTTGTAAGAGCTCAGTTTTACAGACAGTGCACTCAAGAGCACAACTCCCAACAACTCCCAGGCCGCCAAAATTAAAACAAAGTTCACGGTGTCCAGGATGCAAAGCAAAGTTTGTTTGCAGGTGGTAAGTCCAAACAGGCTAACCACCTGGAGCACACAAAACAAGACGGCTGGGCAGGCAGGTAAATGGTCATAGCATGTAAAAATCAGGATGGACACTGAGGTCAGCATAATAGACAATCTGGCAGGGAAATGAAGTACTGAGTGAACTGACAAGGGGTATGACTGGAGATCAGATGACTGGAGAATGTAGGTGAGGTGAGGGAACAGACCTTTCACAGTGGACATTTTGACATGCCAAAGTAGGAAAAGTACAGTTGCAAATAATAACATTAATCATGGCTGATTTGAATTCCATTTTGTTTTTCCAAATTCATGACCTGTATAGATCATGATTTTTCATAAATATGGTTTCCTTGAACCCTTGAATGGAACATTATTAATGATCTCAGTCCTACTACTGTACAGATGTTACTCATTTTGTTTGTCTGCTTTACCGCCACATTACCATGGTGCTGCTGCAGCAGTAAAGGGGCTGCACTAGATAACTGTAGACACTAGGTGGCAGAGCGGCATGTTCCGTATTTCCGCCCGTTAACTCCACCGGAAGTGAAGCAACTGCAGGAGAAACTGACTGACTGCAGTAAGCTATCTTTCTTGTACCTTAGCACCGCACATACTGTAGTTGTGTGTGGCACTTTATGTTCATCATGTCTATTTAAGGCTCCCTTGTCATGTTGTTTGTTTGGTAATGCTCCTGTTACATCTGCTCCTGGCACAGGCACATCGGGGCACACCCATGTCCACGTGGGTAGACTCTCAATTTAAAGACGCACTCATCATTATAACACTGGAGACAGCTGCAGAATAACTTTACTCATCTTATAATACATCCATAGCCTGTATGCGTCTTGTTGTGTGCAGCACCATATTTCTCCCCCTCCCTCTGACACATTAAGTTCTGCTCTGTTACATTAAAATACCAGTTTTGAGGGGCAGAAAACATTGGGGGCTGAAGCAGTGGCAGCCCCCGGGACCTACAGGATGGACCTACCAAAGCTTTGGCACTGCGCTCACAACTGCTTTTCACTGTTGTCAAACATGAACACAAATGAGACGCAGCAGGTTATCTGTGAATGATCACATCCAGTGTGTTTTGGAGTAAGTTTAACTCTGAATATTGAGGAGAACAAATCAACTTAATACTGTAAAGGCCTGGAAGAAAATATAACAGAGTGCTGTGACTCATTCCCAAACAGTTTCACAGCGTTTCTCTGTTCCCCTGTTGCCTCTGCTTGCCAAGCATGGTTGCCATTTTGTATTGACTACCCTACAGAGAGACAGACCATGGATGTATGAAGAGAACTGGATACAGCGTTGGAGGTCGGTCCCTGTTCATTCCTATGAAAGTTGCTCAGTGGCGCATGAAGCCAAAAAAGTTCAACTTCTCCCACTTTTCTTCCGCATCTGTGTGCCAGCTTACGCCAACCAAGCCAGCTACTTCCGGTTTAGCCCTCCAGCTAACTTGAATGGGGATAAATCAATTCAATCATGTGGCTCTTCTAGACTTTCAATATGTGATCAGACCGAACAGATCACATTATGATGAAACGAGTCATTTCAATTCAACAATTTAATAACTTACTTGTGGTTGTTTGAGGTTTAGATTAGTAGCAGATTTAAAAATTGGCGGTCACTATTTGTGATGGACTATTTGCATCACAAATAGTGCTTTTAAAGTGATAATCCACAACATTTTCAGGTAAGAAAACATGTTTTACTGCTTTTTAGTCATACTAGAACTGCCACTTGCATCTGCAGCTCTAAATACAGACACATAAACACACACAATACACAATACTGCAGCATTAGCCACTAATTGTGGAACAAAATAAAAATAGTAAAGACTTGTAGATCTCTCTGGGAAAAATGCAGCCGTGCAACAACACTTTTAAGGGTCACACATTCATTGTATTTTGAGGCACGTGCCACTTTAAGTAAAAAGTAAAGAAAAGAAAGAAGCAGTCTGTGTGCGTTTAAATAAACAGCACCTGTACTCCTCTTCTTAGATAACCACACATGTAATGTCTCGCTCTACATTTTCCTGTTTGAACAATACTTTGAGCTTATTTCACCTCAGTGCTCCTCCCTCCACATTTCTGTCATATTCAACCCCCCTGTAGAAGAAGAGGCACATAAGGTGAATCCTGAAATAAAGTCAGGGGCCTCTCTCACTTTGAAAAGTTTAAAAGAGGCTGCCCATTCTGTGAAATCACTCTTGGTAGCAGAAAAGAGAGCTGGAGGTGTTAATTTCATGGGTTAGGCCTTAAATTGAGCTCTGCAATTTTCTCCCTGAGTAGATTAGAGGAAGGTCTCACTGTCCTCAGGTAAGGCGGCCCTCTCCTCCTTCTGACTCATCACATATTGATTCCTTCCACTCCTGCTTGACCCCCGCTAACCCTTCCACCACTTGTGCCCCCATGGTGTTGCACGCCAAACCTGTTTACTGTGAGAGCGGCGACGTACGTGGCCAACAAGGGGGGGGTGACTGTCCCTCCGGGGCCTCAACAACAAGCCTGCGCTGTGGCCAAATGGGTTCGGGCCCCTGGCACTTTGTTGATGACGTACAGCTACGATCACACAGTGAGAGCATTATCTTTATCCTCAGGCTAAAATACATTTCATTGCTTACATCTGCTGGGTGTGAGTGTGTGCTGCTCTCAGAAATATCAAAGAATAACAGTACAAATATAGTGCTGATGCTCCTATTGGATTGTTTATATCCCCAAATATCAGATTAATAAAATGGATTTCTCTCATGAGCACTTAGCTGCATGCCAGACATTGGTATTCTAAATACACATACTTCCCATGAGAGATTTCAGAAAATAAAATCACTCGTGTTAAGACTGCCATCCTAACTAAACACAAACTTGCACGGAAAAGTTGCAAAGTGAAAATGAGAAGCTTTGTTTTCGATCGGCATCCTCGCAGGGCTATAATTCCTAATTAAATTTTCTCATTGAAACCTCATTTCAGAAAGGTAGAGAACGGCGCTCTCTCTGCATTGTAATTGAGTCAGAAATGAGCAGCCGGCGCACTGAGCCGGCCTGCCTTTTAAAGAATAATGGCGTCATTTGTTTTGTGTCCATTAACAAGGAACGCTGTTTTATTAATTCCTCAACTTGGTTTCCTGCATCTTCCTAATTAATTCCATTTTGTTTTTCCCGCTAAGGAAGCTTCTGCCGATTAATGATGTGGAACAAAAATGTTGTCAAGATGCTGATGTGCTTCATCTACATGGGGTGAAATTTCTGTCATTAGGTACAAATGCCTGATGACTACAACTTTTTCCTTTTTTCTTCTCTTTTTTTCTTCCTGCTAGTGTAGGGGTCCTTTGCCCGAAGGCTTTTTTCCGTCTGTGTAATTGATTAGACCTGCAAAGAAATCAAATGACTGTTGTGATAAAAAAAAAAGAAAAAAAAGAAATGCTGTCCTGCATGCATCTTACCACCTATGGCGTCTAACTCTGCACATCTTCATGTTTATCTTACAGAAGAGAAATGGATTTTCAACCCTTGCTTTCTTCTCTAAAAGAGATTTATAGATGATATATTGTTTGTGTACCAAAGGAAAAAGCAGGAATTACATTTACTTCATTCTTTCCTCGATGTATTCACAACACTTGAATTTTACACTTCTGAATCAGAATTAGAAACAGGTTTATTGCCAAGCAGGTATTCACATGCAAGGAATTTGCCTTGGTCTTGCTGTGCATAACAGTAAAAATATACAAAGTATGAGAGAAGTACAGTAAAAGTCAGTATTTTAAAAAATATGTAAAATATATACTCTAAGTAAAAAGCGCTGAACAGTGTTTAATATAAATGGAATGTGCAAGATTGTGAGTAAGGAATGTGCAGAGGCCATTTCTGTCGATTTTGGTGACCTAGGGCCAGGCAGGCCCTAAGGGGATGAATATAATTTGTTGATTAAAAGGGCACTTGGTATGTTCCAATAGAACAAAGAAAATTTTCACCTTGCCTAATTTGCACGTACTTGACTGCTGGACCGTATATTTGCTCCAAACAGTGAAAACACCAGCTGTACATTAGCTGTAAACACTGGAATACATGTGAATTTTTGACCCAAGTTCAAACATTATCAACTCGCACGGATGTGTATTTGCAATTAATGCCACCCCAGGTGAATTTGCACATTTGCATTGACTTTATGTCTTTGCGTCACATCTAAATTGTCACTTCACATTCTGTGTGAACACACAGTTGGACACTGTCTTCTGGTGGCTTTTGTCTGCGAAAATAACTCTGATAAGGTCATCTAGAATAAAAGATGCTGTTAGGTTGCATTATGGGAATTGTAGGATTCAGTGTTTTTGAAGATTAAACCATAATAGGGACTAAAAGTCATGATTTTTCACCTCTGCTGCTTTAATTTCAACCCTTTTTTTCTAATCTGTCTCACAAGCCACCCAACTTTATGGAACTGACTTACTGAATTGATACTGTGCCCCTTTAAATCTGATCTTTTTTCTCCTCATAGACTCGCCAGTCTCCTTTACAGTGTGTGAACTACAAATGTTGAGCATGTGCACAGTATACCAGCACATCTACATGTTATAACAACACATCCTCATAATTCAACAACAGTATAGGTCTAAAAGTAAGCCAGCAAAGGACAACCTATAGCTAGTTTACAGCACCTGACACCCATAGTAATGCATTCCAGAACAAAGGACTGTAATATGGAACTTTCCAAAACTGTTACAAATCACTGTTAAAAATAGTGATGTTTTATGGTGTTGTTATATTTGTAGGCACAAAAACTGTAGGTTGTTTTTGCCAGCCTGAATTTTGGACCTATACTGTTGTTTTTCTTGTGAGGACAAACTGGTTATAAAGATCCACAAACATGGCAAATTATTAAAATAAAAGGTGTTCAATAAAGTTCACATTGAAAACCCCTCATATGAAGTGAGAGGATAAGCATCGTAGCACCAGAAGTGTAAAACGTTGGTTCAATTAAACTGCATGCAATCTTTGAGGGTGCAACCGTGTTTTGAGAGTTTCACCTCAAATAGTCATAAGTGCACTTCTTCTCTCTTCAATTTCTCTAACATCTACTATTGTGGATGTGGGAGTGTGTGTGCACATTGTCCTGCGTGCAAATCGCACATATAATGCCACAGTTCCATAACCTGAAGAAGTCAGAGGGGTGTATCAGTGGGCGCAGTGGTTGTTCTGGGATATTCTCTATTTGCATTTTCAAAAGGAGGCTCCACTTGAAGGCCTGCATGAAAGCCCTTGCAGAATGATAATAGCACACAGAATCTTTTCACACAGCCACTGCTCTCTTCTGCACACGATGGGATGAGAGGAGCATTTCCTCACCTTATAATTCACTTGGATGGTTTTATTTCAGGTGTCATTCCTTCACATTCTCCACGTTGCATTTCACTTCCTTCTGTGTCTGCCGGTAAAATGCATTTTTTCCTCATGGCAGGGTTGTGATATATATCCTCAGCTAATCAATGTTCACATTTTATTGTTTCCTTTGTCATGATGAATTCACTTTCACACTTTGTTCACTTCTAAAGAAAGGTTACAGGAGTCAGGGAAATGTCTTTCAAAGCTTGCTGACACTGTGACTGTTTGCAGAAAATGTGACCGGCATACAATTAATAGAAAAATCATTGTGTGCTCAGCCATTAACTCCAGTTTACATCACATGAAATCTAAATGTATTTGTTTCATAGCCTATAAAAAATAATAACCCTATATACTGTATATTTTTGTATAACTGTGTAAAAGAATTTGTATAGTCATGAAATTCTTATGAAAATACTGTGACATCTGTGTTTGCAGGGCTCAAGTTAGGTGAAATTATTTTGGTTAAAGCTGCACTGATCAATATTTATATACTAACAATAGATGAAATGACTATGTGTATTGTAGAAAGGGTTACTAAAGAGCCTGACAAATATACAGACAATTGTCATCAGTGTAGTTCACCTCTGCTCTATGAAGCTTTTTAGCCTCGTTTAGCTCATTGTTTTGGTTTTACAGTCCACAAACTTCACTCTCGTCAACCTTTTTTTCCAGCAGTTGCAGGCAACTGTTGTGAAAAAGCTCTGATAAAACCACTGTACACTAACTGAACATCTGTCAGCTAAAGAGCCAGATATTTTTCTCAGAAATTGGTGGAAACCAGAGCTAAAGGAGAGTGAATATTGGACTTACATTCACGTGGACAGAAACAAATAAATAACTGTTTCATAACTGTCTTTTAGTTTGTTCTGCTGCCCACAAGTGGCAAAAACATCTATTATAGCAGCTGTAAGATAGATATTTATTGAGTATTTGGTGAATATTTTAAAGGACTACAAATCACATTCAATTTACAAAAAAACAGTGTTTTGCAAAATTTGTATTTTTCATATTCCTCTAGGCATCAATTAATTTCCATATGATATGACAATATATTGATAACTTAATTGACCTCACAACAATAATGTACTATTAACAAAAATAAATGCAGACTTTATCACATTTCAAAGTGGGAGAAGCTGCTGAGTCTGGAAGTATTATTTCCATCTTTTTTCTTTTAATGATATCCTCAATGTTACTCAACACAGGCACATGCAAGTCTTTCAGATAATGCAATAGTTCTTTAGGACTATGTCATGATCATCAGTTTTAATTATTTCAACTTCATTTATGAGAAAGCATTTTTTTTTCAGTTTGGCATGGCAGATGATTCATCCTATAATACTCATGACCCTCAGCCACCATTGCTGTGGATAAGAAGCCAATCTGATGCATGAACCAGACTTGTAATGATTTCAAAACAAAAAACGGTGCTATAATTGGTAATGTCTTCCAAAATTGACCCAGAATCCAAAAGGATTTAAGCTGCAGTTTGTAAAATCCGTTCCTAAAAAAACATGATCTGTTGATGACTGATGGCCGTCATTTAGCAAGATGTATCAGCAGGCTGTCCACTTTCCACATCTGTCATGCACTATGGGAATTAGAGGGGGGTAATTAGTCAGGAACACAATGGACTAGTGAAGTTACGCACACGAGAAACACACTTTTTTTTTTTTTTTTTTTTTTTTTCTACAAGTTAGCCTCCTAAGCCAGTCGCTAACGGCGAACAAAAAACACCTGACTAGAAACAGAAGGTGGTTTTTGTACTCATCAAATACTGTTTAAAAAGCTTAGACTTATCGTAGATAATTACACATTTAAAATAAGATTCACATCACCAACTGTAACCCGTTAGCTAACTTTAACTTAGATTTTTTAAGCTTTATTTAACAAACTAAAACACAAAAACACAGCTTAAAAATAAATAAATAAAAAACAAACACATTGGTGAAATTGCTAATGATAAATGACAAAAAGCCAAAAATGATTAAAACAATGAATAAGATGCTACTGCAGAGACTTTGGGCCCTATCTTACGTCCGGCGCAAAGTGGCACCAAGCGCGACTCAAGTGTCTTTGTTAGTTTAAGACTGACGCAGTTGTCATTTTCCCATCCTCCTGTTTAAATAGCAAATGCACTTGCGCCCATCAGAGCGCCCATGGGCACGTTGGTCTTAAAATGAGGTGTGGTCAGATGCATTGTTGGTGCATTGCTATTTTGAGGCAGCAGAGAGCGATTGCGCTATTGACCAACGAAATTTGGTCTGAAGTCAATGGCGCAGTGTTTCAATGTAATTTATGGGCGCATTATCAAGACAGTAATATGCACCTACATAGGAAGGAGGACAACACGCATACACTCTGCTTGTTACACACACAGATGCGCAGCAGTGCACAAACATGCAAAAGATGACAAATAAAAGGATTACAATGTGAAAGATTATTATTGTGTACATTGACATAGTTTAAAAAATACATGTCATAATGGTTAGTCCTAATATTTATCAGATTTAACTAATCACAGTGATGACGGATAAAATTGTCTAATTATTTGACCAAATGGTGGCAATGCACATAGGTATTTAAACAGACGGACAACAACGGATCAGACACAGATCGACTTTCCTGCTGCATCAATACATGATGACATGAGGAACACATAAGGAAATAAATGAGGTGAAAACAATGATTCAACTAACGAAGGAAATAAATCTGCACAGCTTTTTGCTGCTGCCAGCAGCAGGATCAGCACCTTGGAGAGCTCATCAAGTCCTGATAACTGTGTTAATGATTCTTTACATAATTAAAATTAATGATTTAATTTTTGAACAATATTTAAGAAATATTCTTTGACATCTTTGAGAGTACAGTGATCGGTTACTTTCAGCAATTAAAACTTTGCTGATGTTACCTGTTACTCCATGACTGAACACAACAAAAAATAAACCTTTTCAAAAACCAAATGAAAATACATTTGCAACAAATTAATGAACAGGATCTTAAACTAGTGGTCTGGGGCCACGGGAGGGTCCAAGAGCAGCAGGGGCCAGTGTGCTTGTTATGGATTCTGAGCTTTCACTTTGCACACAAGCAGATCTGTTTCCTCTGCAGAGAAGTGTCCCTTCTTACTACTTGGCAAATGCACCACTATAATAGCAATCCGCCAAGGTGCAAGCACACCTGACTCTAAAGGGAATGGGAGATGACACTGTGATTGGTTTATTGCATGTTACACCCGAAACACACCCTTCATTAATTGGGAGACTATGGACAACCCCTTTGAACCATGCACCTGGCGCTGCAACCATTTTTTCCGTCGTTAAAATAGCAAAAGTGGATTTGGACACACCCTAAATGCACTTGCACCATGCGCTTCAGACTGTGCACTTTGGATCATTAAATAGGGCCCATTATGTGATGCTTGGAAAAACTTTTTCCATGGACCCTGGTAAAAACCCTTGAGATTTGGAGAAGTAAGCAACAATGTCTATATTTCTTAGTTGTATACTGTAACCTATATCTTAGGTAGATATAGATATTTCTATATTTCTTCAAATCTTTCCAAACCTTCAGGAAAAATTCAAAATTATAGAATACATTTTCCAATCATACTGTTACACAGATATATTTTATAAAGGGTTTTTAAATTAATTTCTTTAACTCTTTTAGCTATACAGAATTTCAATGGTGTAAGCTAAGCTCGTTTCCATACAATACATTTTGAGCATTCCAGTAGGAAACCCCTCTAGGTGTAACCTTGTTTTTATCAGAACTATGATCTCTGGAAACAAAGGAACCACTCAGAGACACTTCAAAAAAATGACACATCATGCTTCTCTACTCATAGAAACACACCTGAATGTTACTGTACACATATAGAATGCATGTCATCTGTAGGAAACAATTTTCTTGAGATTCATCCAAGCTGCATTCAAAACACTAAAAACGTGCAGGGACTTTCACCTTGAGGATGAACACTGCTACTGTACAGCCTCTGTGTGCTGTTACTTCCATAAATGATGGAGCCTAATGGAGTGTGAGTTGGCATTTATCAGCTGTCATTTCATCTTGGCAGCTGGCCTGATGTGAACTTACTGAGCATACATAATTTTTTGACATCAAACAAGCCTTTATCTCTTGTTAATGAGCAGGCAGTATTGGCCTTCAGTTCAAACTGGGATCGGGTCCAGTGTGTGTGTGTGCTCCACCTCCGATACAGTTTGACTGATCACTGACTTATTGTGTAATTGATCAATACTGCACCGGTTGTCTGTGGACTTAGTCTGAACTGACTAAATGAATGACTGAATATATTTAAAGATTGATGCATCCTGAGTATTCACTTTGAAAACATTATTCCCCTGTTATGAATTATTACTGAGTGTTCTAATGTTATCTGCTTTGTTATGACTCTGGATACAATATCGTTTGTATGTCTTTCTGCGGTTATTCATATGGTTGTTCTTTTATTCTGTTAACATAGACTTACATGTTTTTAATTTTGATTTAGCATATCAGTTAAAAAACTATTTAAGCTACATTTAACATATGTGTGTTAAATAAATTACCCGTTAAATTTGATGTGTAGTTGTAAGACAGGCCATAGCACTGATGATACCAAGGTCATTTCATTTTAGTTTTTTTTTGTCCCGCTCTTTTTCAGAATGTACTTGTTTTCTTCATTTCTTCTTTTTTAAAAAAAAAAAAAAAAGATTACAGCATATATATAACCAGATATTTTGTTTTACCGATGTGAAATAAACAATAGATGAATTAATTAAATGATTGGCTATTAGCAGTTATTTGTAATATGAGCTCCGAATAAACCTTGTATGAATACACCAATTTGTGTGTGTAATTGTCAGCAGATGCTGCGCAGAGTAAGCTATGTTACAGGGGTGTGTGTTGGAGTGGTTCTTTCCTCCAGGGGATCCACAGTCCACTGCACAGACAGGTGTGCACCAGACTCTAACTGAAGCAGAACCAGACCTGTGACCTTGATGGCAGGATGACTCTATACAACACAGACACTTTATGCTTCATGAAAACACTGACATGTGTGCACCTTTGCGCCTATGATCGCTAAGACTGCGTGCATATTTTATGCAAATTAAACTGTGGTGCAAACAGAGCGCTGCACAAGAAAACATCATCACATACACACTGCAAGCTCATACTGTGATTCAGCAGTCCTCAGCAGGTAACCTCACACTGTAATGCCTCCTTTTTTTCTGATTTGATCTAACAGAAACATCACTCTTACTTGCTGTATTAGTGTTAGCAGCCATGTGGAATTAATAAAGTCTACATACTTCCCCAGAACATATACTGTATGTGCTGCCCTACCCAGAAAGCTTTGTTTTGTCAGTTTGCAGTTCAAAAGATGTCTTGACATCTAGGTTAAAACAATGGCTTGGCACAAGTTATGATTAACTCTTTGCACCAAAGTTTGTATATGCCTGTCTTAAATGTCCTTCATTTTTTTAGGATAAGTTAGGATATTTAGAAATGCCATCATTTTGCATGTGAGTACAATACATGCTCTGGGAAACTTTTTATGGAAAAAAAACTAACTAAACATTTTTTTGTCTTTATGTCCAGAAGTTTTCCATATGGAACTAATATCCCAATATGAATGCTTTAGTAATGTCAAAAAAATGTATTGATAGTGCCAAATGAACAAAATTCCAATCCCAAGATCCCATTTTCTATTTTTTTTTTCACTGATTGTTTTGCCAAATGTAATTGTTCTGTATCAGCCAGCAAAATATACATTTTGATGTCATTCTAATTGTGATGTAATTTCTTTTCTTTTAACGTAAAGGAAAATCTGCACCAAGAAGTTGCATGCTGCATGTGCCTCTGAACACTTAGGGTTTACACACAGGCATGGATGTAGCTGTAAAGAGATCAACTAGGTTACTTTTACTGGAGAAGAAGTCATAAATTTAACGATTATGGTGCCTCTGAAGATGACCTGATGTTTGAAGGTGCTATAGGCATTCCCACTCCAGACAGGATATACAGTCTCTCCAGTGTATTCTGGGTCTGCCCCTGTTTGACATGCCCTGAAATCCATTGAAAGGAAGGCACCAAGGAGGCATCCTGATCAGATTTCAAAATCACCTCAACTGATTTCTTTCAACGTGAAGGAGCAGTGGTTAGTCACTAAGGGTGAGCCCACATACCCTGCAAAGGGAACTGATATTGGTTACTTTGGATGTGATTTCAATCTCTCAGTTATTACGCAAATCTAATGACCCTAGATGAGAGTAGAGGCTCAGCTCTCACTTCATCAGTCTGGTACATCACCTGCATCACTGCTCATGCTGCACCAGTCCATTTATTGAACCACCCAACCGTCTTACCATCGCTTGTGAACAAGAACCAAGAACCTTCACTAGGAACGTATCAGGATCCCCCAGGAGGATCTGGAGAGTATGGCGAGGAAGAAAGTCCCTGGTCTACCTTGCTCAGCCTGCTGCCAATGTGACCCAGGTCAAGATAAGAGCCACAAAATTAATGATGCTTTACATCATTGTAGTGATTTCACTAAAAGCTTGAATTTCCATGCACTATCCGTGCTATCTTATTGTTTTGTGTTTTTGTTGAGGTCTCTTGCTTTAGAAGGGTGTTTGTATTTATGTACAGTAAAATCTGATACTTCTTAGAAACTGCAGACATAAGATTAAAACTAAACGAGAAAAAAATGCTTATTCTCAAAGGGCTTTAATGTTGCTAACTATGCTGTGCAAGGGAGCATGAAAGGGCCCCTGTGCAGAGAGCCAGGGCATCAATGGCAATTAATGCAAGTGGTGTCTTAGACAAGGAGGCTAATGAGTTTTAATATACATGCAGGTGAGGGAGAGCTGAGTCGCTGAAGCCCTTAATGAACCCATGACAGCCTAATTAGCCACAATTTACAATTCCTAGGATTCTAATCAGAGGCACTGAAATGCTGCCACACATCTTTGTATGAATGAGTCTTTTTAAATGCTCCAATCTGCTGCCTTTATTGGTAATTGCCTGTTTTTTTCTCTCACACTCTCTCTCTCTCTGTCTGGATTGTAGCTCGGCCAACTTAGTCTGTTATAGTGTGGAAGATGTTTTTAATAGTTATAAATCTAAACTCGGTACAGAAATACTGTTTAACCTTAATGGCGGTGATTATTGCTGCTGCTGCTGGTTGGGTTCATTTTTGCATCTGATTTTGATCAAGTTTTAGTCTTCTGATGAAAATGTTATTAGTTTTAGTAATTTTAGTCTTTTGACTATTGTTTTGTTTTGTCTAATTTTTTTTCTCACATCTTTAATCTTTGTCTTTTTTGACACTACAGCTGTCTCCAACTGTGATATGTACAGTTACCATGGTTACAGGTGTTGTTCATGTCTACTCGGAGGTTAGTGGAGAACGCAGGGTTTACCTGTTTTTACAAGAGTGTAAGAGTCTGTACAGAGATGCTTACTCACTGTCTTTTTCGCTCAATTAGCATCACTGCAACTACTTGTGCTCTCAACTAAACAGCAGCTGATCATTCAGGAGCTGGATTCATTCACTTGTTTACTATTATACTAGTCACTGTCTGGGTTTAGCTCATGTACTGTGTATAAAGATGGATGTAGCAAAGTGTGATGTCACCCGTTGGTTTGCATTGGAGCTGGTTTGAAGGCCAGAGTTGCAGATTATGGTCAGCACCATCTTTTCCATTTGGAGCCAGGACCTTCCAAATAAGGAGTGCTGGGTGTTGCCTTTCACACTCTGGAAACATGTCCCGCTACCTCAGAACCAAGCTAATGCTAGCTTACTGGGAACACTGAGCACTGCACACTTGCACACACTAACATTAGCTACTTTAGCTAAATAGTGCTAACAGGGCATGTATCATAATCAAGTAACATTAAACTTAGTGAAATATTGCGATAATAGTCCAACTCAGCCAGGAGAGCAGCAGTTGAGTCAATCACAGCTGTCAATCAAAACCCACACAGCAGACAACAAACCTATTATAAGTCTTAAAATCTTATTAACAGACCAGTAATTTCCAAAGTGACCACTGGCACAATTATTAGAGAGCCTGAATTTAGCAATTGAGATCATAATGACTTGTTGAAAAAAAATGATTATCTTAACATTACCATAGAGAAGTTGAGGCTTTTTGAATGGGAGTCAGTTGGATCAGCTAGCAGCCATCAATGGCACTTTAAGGTACATCTGCATTGGCTTCAGCCTCAAGCTGTGTTAGTTGCCGCTTGGTTTAGCTGGAGACAAGAAGCTAAAATGTCGGTTGTTTAGTGAACATCTAGTGGAAGATTTAGATTGTTGACAGCCTATATTAAACTACAACTACCACCAATAGCAGACATATAATAATGTTAGCGTTACACTAGAGTCGGCTTGCCTTTTTTGTAAATGACAGTGTGTTGACCTGCATGTTGTAGGTATTCTCAGCTGCTTTTTGTGTAATGTTCAGTGGGATTGAATTTTATTCTATACTATTGACATGTAGTTTGTTAGCAATAAGTTAATTTCTCTCATTTATTTTGATGGTCATTTAGTTGTGACAAAAACTTTTTTATTTGTTTTTTATCTAACTTTCAATGTAGTTCTCTTTGACAACTTATCACTGGCTGCAGGACCACATGCACATATCCATGTACACATACAGACAGTTTCACTGATTCAAAGGGACTGAACATGTCTAAATAGCACCATGTACATCATCTGAATCAATTGAAAGTGAAAATGAAACAAATGACAGAAAAATAGCACTGAGCATACAGTTGGCTGTGAATGTGCCATCTGTTTTGACTGGAACAGTCGAACAAAGTATAATTAAATCTAAAACGTCCTCTCTTAATACATTGGGAATTCTACAATGACTGTGGTCTTTCTTTAAAAACAATATCTTCGAATCTGCCCAGAATTTTAAAATACATCAAAGTTGCACTAACTGGGTGACATCATTGTTCCCAGACTGGAGACCAGAAACCCACCAATAGTTCACAGGATAAATGTGAGGGACTGTGAGCTGATTAATGGGATAGGGAAGCAAAAATAAAATCTGCTGAAGTAGGTTTGGAACCAGGTCAGAAAGAACCTGATTCCTGATAACATTCCTGTGTTGCATACATGATACCTGCTCTACCCAGTCCCACCCTGATGCCTGTGTTCTTACGCCTGCTACATGGATCTATTCTCTCTCTCCAGGCGTGAAATTACTGCTGATCTGTTCTGTGGGTTCTACTCCATGTGCATTGTCGGACTAAACAGATTCCCATCTTGTCCTCACGGACATAAACACATCGGGTGTGTATGTGTTCCATCATGGCTGAATGATTACATACTACAATAAGAGCCCAACACAGGCAAGGTCTGTAGAGGTATTATAGTTATTCTCCATGGTGCCCATATAAAGGAGTTTAACACAGGTACAAAGAAGGTATTAAACCAGATTCCCATGACCGCAGACTATTAGAAACACGACAATTATGTCCCAAATCTCTCAGTGACCGCGGACCATCACACGACAGATATAAGACTGTTGTAAGATGAAGGTTACAAGACTGTGACACAGTAAACTTTCTTGTCTTTAGTATTCATTTTTACACTCCATAAGATTTATTTTCATACAGGTGCAAACTCAGTCCTAACATATTTTTTGTTCCATCTATGCTCATTTTTAGACCTTGTTCCTATATGTTAATTTCACGTCCAAACAAAATTACCTGCACATAGCTTGGCAGCCATTCTGTCATGGCATCTAAACCTGTGATTCTGCCTTTACAGTTGATTTAACTGGTGTTTTTAGTCACTTGGGGCAGCGGAACAAAAGTTGTTATGGCTAGCATCTTAGCAAACACTTAGCTGTAGATAATATCATAGTGTCATTCTGCTGATTGTGAGGGGAACTGCAGAGTTGGTGTTAATTTTTGTAGGTTCGTCATTAATAGGGACCTCCTTCACATTACAAATAACCATTGAATTCATTGCTAGTGTAAAAATATGAATTAGTTCATCTTTACACTTCTCTATAAATAAGACAGTGGTCACGCAAACATAGTCTCACTGCAGCTCTCTTCAAGTGGTAGTCAATGCTGCTGCGCTTGTGAACATTTCCTTGTTCCAAAAAACCCCACATTGTGGTGAATGGAGTAGTCCAGCTGAGGTTGTGTTCATGCAAATAAGGTAGTGTGCTATTTGCATGAACACAACTGCATGAACTGAAAAAGAGCATTTCACTTGCATTAACCCCTATATAACTCATATATGCTTACTTTTGACTCCAGTTCAACATTTTATGAAATACACTTTAACTTCATTCCCCAAAGTGAGATGAGAAGATCAATATTAATCTCATGTTTGTGTCTGTGTACATCATGTCTGTTCTGCTTCTTCAGTGTGACTAAATATAATTTGGTTCTGATTTAAATTCTGATGTTTTAAAAGTCACTCACATTAATGGCATTGAAAAAAATGGACAACACTTAAGCTGATATTAATTGTTAATATGATAATATGAGTCATCGTCTTGATATACAATTTTCTTATGTTATTGGAAACATTATTTTGTCACAACATTCTCTTACTTCTTGCACTGAATTCACTTCTTACATTAATTCTCTGGCTCTTAAAAAACAAAAAATGTTTTTAATATTAATTTATATTAATATTTATTTGACCTTTATGACTGAATTTCATTTATTATTGTTTTTTTTTTTTTGATAAATACTTTTACACCAGGTGGTGCGCTGTGGCCTAGAGGTTAAGGTTGTTTCCTGTCATCTCTCAATGACTGTCTGTAATAAAGGCTTTAAAATGCTTCATTATGCTTGCGTATGTTATCAGCTGTTTATTTGTTGTGTACTTGTTTTAGCCCTGATGTGGTACAATTACTTTGCTGAATAAATAAGATGGCCAGTAAACTGCTCTAGTGTGTAAAATCAGTGGCGTGTACCTTTAAGGGATTTTTTTAATGTAGGTGTTTAAGACATCCATGTCAATCTAGCTGTTGGCTAACACAAGTTAAGTCAGGTGCATTTATAGGGAAATGATCAGGTGTCATAAATGAAGCAGATTCATTAAAGGGGTGCTCCATCAATGATGTGACATCAGGATTATCTGTGATTGAGTCTGAAGACTACAAATTAATAACAGAAAGCCTGCATTATAAACTGGGGCTGTGGAGTACACAGGGAGGATCTAACAAAGAGATGCTATTGAGTTGCATTATGGGAAATGTAGGATCCTTTTTTTGTATTTTGCTTGCCCTGCATTAAAGACTAAAAGTCAGCATATTTGAGAATCTGCTGCTTCAATTTTGACAATTCTTTCATAAATTATGTAACAAGGTTTTATGGCATGACTGTTGATATAATGTTATTGCCAAAGCTCAATTATATATTACTAAATATTGGATTTTAACAATAGAACTAAATAAAATAGATAACGAATCCCAAGACAAGAAATACTTTAAACAGTACAACTCTTTAAACCATATCATAAATATTATATATATATATATATATATATATATATATATATATATATACATATTAGATATTATTTTTCACTTTATGGGAGTGTGATACTAAATTGCTGGACTAACCCTTTAAACTCTGTTGAAACAGCTATGTGATGTGTCATACATCAGCTACAATCAGCTGTTAAAACCCTCCAACCTGCCCCCACAGGGTGAAGGAAATCTCATAAGAGCAATTTATGCTGTAAGTGGGTCAAACACAGACGTGCCGCTTTTTAATATTCCTGCTAAAACTGTTAAGACTCAGTGTCGGGCTAAAGCATGCATGTAATTACTCCTGGGCTTACAGGCAGTCCTGTTGTGTGTCTGTGTGTGTCTGCTTGTGTGTGTTAGTTAGCATCCGGGACGTGGCGTGCACAGTTGTTGATGTACAATTTCCAAACTTCTTTTCCACTTCCAATAGACTCCTCAGTGCGACGGCTACAGCCTGAGCTGAATTTTAACAGCATTGTTGTGCAATCTGTCAAAACAATGAGTAAGCCGATTTGTATACAAAGGAACAGAATGTAATTCCGAATGAGAATTTGGGCTATTCATCCCCTCTTCACAGCCTGTGACAGGTAATTCTCCAGGGTTCAAATATTTCTGGATAACATAATCATATTTTCCAAGTTTTTTTTTTCATCATTGACCCGCACTTCTTTAAAGTTAAATCACATCACAGGGATTAAAGGCAGCTATTAAAACCAAATCCACTGTTTGCCAGAGGATGATATCAAATGAAGTTTGGGGTTTAGCAGTTTCATTTTGATCTCGATGGGATTTTCTGATCCTTCAAATAAAGCCACAAAAAGAGCCCTCCACCTGCTATGAACCTAAATTAATATGAATGTTTTATTTCATGGGGATTGGAAGAGTGAATCATTTCCTGACAGAAGGTATGACTAGCAAAGAGCAGGGATTACTGCTGGTATATTCTATAGAACAACACACACACACACTCAGCTGTTGTTTTTTTGAGCAATCCAAACTTCCCCGAAAAGTATAACATCAACAGATATCAGGGTTTATTTGAAACATTCACTTTTGTAAATGCAGACGTCTAATCGAGGTGTGTGAACAGGTTGTTTTCAGCGTAGGACGACAGACAACTTATACATCACATTTATACATATAAATGTAGACTCCCATATTAAAGCATTTCAATTTTAACTGTCACACAGAGTTGTAGCCACAAACAAATGCTAAAAATGGTTAACAGTACAGTATTTAATGATGATGATGATTAGCTTTATTTTGTTATGTTTTAATGATCTATCAAAGAAAAAGGGGGGCTATTAGTGCTCATATAAGAGCTGGTACACTCCCTCATATAATAATATATTATTATATGATAGTGGTTCAGTAGGCTGCTTTTTAAGTAGTTTCAATTGGATGGAATGAGCAGGCTAATGGATGTACAGATATACAGAGGTCTGGTAGCCTCGCCTCTTTCTAACCACACCCCCAGAGATTTATAACTTGTAGTCTTTAGCCCCAACTGACGCTGACTCAAGTGACATCACTTGAGGTAATTTATCAGATTTCACACAGCTCCCTCTAGAAACACAACAGGCTTTATATTACTTTTTACACATATGCAGTATAGCTCCCCAACACCTGGAAACACACTAATGTGTAAAATCAGTGGGGTTCACATGCAAACTAGAAACCAAACAAGCTAAATATTCAGATGTTTGTCATAATCTCACACAAACCCCAGAACCATGATTTCAGACTGGGGACATGAATTATGTTGCTATGGCGATGTTGGCAGCAGCAGGGGTTATAAACTACCATTGTGTCTGAACGGCTGGTTAAAAACACACAGGTTATTGAATGTTGACAGCCCCCCCCCTCTCCTGAACACTTTGTTTGCTGTAGCTCAGGCTACTTGATATATAGGATGTTGAATTACTCTTGGATAAATTGGGATTAGTAGAGGGTAAACTCACTCAGTTTACTCTACCTATCTATGAAAAAGTCACCCTTTCTTTTCAAGGGAATATAAACATTGCATAGATTGGTTGCTTGAAGTGGTGTTCATAAAGTATTATGCGGCATCAGGAGAGCTTTTTACACAGAAAATGAGTGTGTGCAATTATTTTAGTCACAGTACGAAGCAATATAATTAACACAATTTGAAAAACTGAAATAAAAAATAGGATTGAATACTAAGGGTATGCCAAAATACAAATACATTATTCGGCAAAGCACAAATAGTGGGTTTTTTATGAATATTTGTTTCATACAAATATTTTAAAAATTATTTGTATTTGGGAAGAAAAAAAACCCATCAAATATCAGCACGCAGGTTGATCACATTGTTATCTCAGTCTTTCTCCTCTGCTTCTGTCAGTAGGTTTCAACAAGGGGAGTCACATCCACCTGCTACATGACGCACATTTCCTAATTTGGACATCACTCCCAGAGTTGGGGGTGTTCCCCAGAACCTGTTGTTCCCCTTTTCCTTTCCACAAAGTTAGGTTGTAAAAAATAGTCAATAAATGAAAAGTGCAAAACAAGAATCACCTTTGAAGTTCTTTCCTATTTGTTACATGGTGTGCTGTCTCTGTATTGTATTGTATTGGGTGTATAAATAGGTAGAGGTCTGTCTGCAATTAGGCGATGATTAAAGTTTTGCTGGAGACCCAGTATGGGGACCTCATTCGTAAGGTAGTTTATTCATGAACACTTTTTGTAACACTTCAACTTTCTGAAATTAAAAGCGTAATAAAAACAAAAACAGGATTTTTAAGCCTCTGTCCAGTTTTATTCGAATACAAATAATTTTACTGCCTCAACAAATACAGATACAAATACAAATACTGGGCCCTCTGCATATCCCTATTGAATACTGTATGTGGCAAAAGTATACACAAAAATCACTGGATCAAAATGGACCCAGTTTGGGTCAATACAGAGTACTGGGTTAACTTTACCCAGCACCTACCAGGGGTTGTTCTGACCCAGTATTTGTTATATTAAATAAACTATGGTATGGTTGTGAACTGTTATATTTTACTCTGGCTCTTCTTAAATGTTTGTTTGTCAAAAATAAGTGTATCTTTTGCAGTATTAAATGTCACATGCACTGAGTTCTGCACAGGCCTAAAACTGATATCCAAAACCAACTTGTATCTGCACCTTCCAGACTCGACCTGACTGAACCCGGCTGGTACTGACGAACCCAACCTGACATCTAAAGCTATATTTTTCTTATTACTTCTTCAAAGACAAAGTTATACGCTTGCTTTGGAAAGGCTTTCTCACACATAAAAAATAACTGACAGGACAAATGATGGCACGGCTGCCCATCAGTACATATGGCATTATAACTTTTACTAGCCAATAAGCCATTGGTTTAGTAGCAATATACACATTCCAGTCAACTACTAGCATGTAACACCATAGCATCTCAAAATAATCAATTAAGCTTAGAGGATGTGTCTGAGCCAAACCAACAATGAACTGATCTACTTACAAATATTGTGTGTGTATCCAAAAGTTTATTATTAGTATAATTATACAATTCAGTCACACTTTTATGAAATGAAAAACATGTCGCCAGAGAACATAATCCATAATACTTTAAAACATATTAGGCAAAACAATTCAGTATTATAGAAATGTAATTTTAGTTTTAGGAGACACTAATGTGAAGTGTTTTTAAGAGAGTTCTGTATGGTTTTTAAAGTTTTTATTTGGATCTAGTGTTTTTTTTCTACTCTCATATTGATTTCATTATACAATATGATTTGGTTTATGTGGAATTATTGATTCAGACATTTCATAGTTGCCAGTTACAAAGTGGATTAATGATATTGAAAATGAGAATATTCTATTACATCGGTTAGATCACTATTTCTATTAGAAATGACTTGTATTATATGATCCAGCAATAATTCTATTTGATCACATAAACATTTTGCAGATTTCCTCTTTTAGTTTGAAATTCTGTCCATAAATTCTCCAGATTTCATCCCATTTTGCCGCATTAGCCTGAAAATCAAACTAACATGATGTTGATAAGTGTGGTGATTCATCCTGATTTGGTTGATGAAGTATCTTGGTGTCGACACTGACTGATTATGGAAATCAACAGTAAATTGTTTTTGAACGTGGGCCACTTCTCCGCAGCACTCCATGAAGGGCACAGGGAGATGTGCGCCGTAACTTGCTTGTCGTGATGTCAGACTTGTAATGTAATTACAAACCCATCTGTCTCTCATCGTATGACAAGCGCAAAATGTCCAATTATGGTTTCGTTTAAATTGTAATTAGTTCGGCCCAATTTGCCATCCTCCAGCGTGCTGCATGTGCCTAATGAAAGGGAGATGCATGCTTCTGTGCTAAAGAACCTGAGAGGTTTCTGCTGAGCTTCACTCTGGCTTCCAGAGCCACGCTCCGCTTTTTAGGCAAAGCAATAATTAATGGGGTTACAGTCAGATTCTTAGTCATGCTTCTCACTTATCAGCATATTTCCTTTAGGCTCTTGGAAGCAGGGATGTTTCTGGACATTTTGGTGCCTGAGGCCAGACATCTACTGGCTCCTCTAACGCAACATATCGTATTATAGCCAAATAATATTAATGATATTAATCTTAGTTTGATTCAACTGTATTCAACTTCTGGTCTGTATCATTTCATCAACAACACACACTGATGTCCATGTGAGTCTTATCCAGTTAAATAATAATATCTGGGATGTGATATGGAACATAAGCGACGTTTCCTAATATTCCTGTATGACTCTTACATTATTTAGGTTTCTGTGAAGGAGTTTCTTTGACTCCTCAACATCCCAGACATACCAGTCTTCTCAGTTATTTCTGTGGTGAGGAGCAAGTATTATCAATATCTGACTTTCACTTACAGTTGTCCTGAACACATTTTATTCTCCAATATTTATTTCAATTCTTTTGATTCCTACATTTTTCAACTTACAGAACACATATAACCCGCAATAGGCCTGTATTAAAGTTCGTAAAGCAGTTTTGATATGTAACGAAACTGAAGTGTTCAACCAACAGCAGCACTTTAGAGGTGTGGTTCACTTACAAAAGCTTGCTGACACAGACACAAAACAACAGAATTTTGAAATCCAAAGCAGCACCACTCACTTACAGATGTTTTCCTTCTTATCATTAAAGTTCCCCTCCACTCAAAAATGGAGCAGAATGAAGCTGTGCTCACTGAAAATCTCATTTATAGGGGCAGGCCTATGAGCATGATTTGTGACATCACAACTAGTTTTGGAGCCAATCCTGGTCCAATATTCAACTTACACTAGTATGATGTAGACAACAACTGGCCATTTGTGACAGCTGTTGATCAAACATCTGGCTTGAATAATAATGAAAAGAAACCTGTTTACTTTTATTTCAGGGTATAGATTGTCATTTATTCTTAAATCTGTTGTCTGACTGACTGCATGGGCACATACATGCACTGAGCCCTGGTTATCCTGGTTTTGATCATTGTCAGCATTCAATATGAAACCATGCAGGTCACAGAACAAGCTGCAGTCAGTAGTTCTCTGTTTAGCGTCGTCAGGTTAGGCTAACCCATTGTTGCCCCAAGCTGCAGCATTTATTAACTGACACACTGTAGTCTGTACTGTAAAAAAGATGAGAAAGAGAGAGAGAGCACCAGCGAGAAAGAAAGAGAGAGAGACAGCAGCAGTGGTCGAGCTAGCTAGAGAGTGAATGAAGAGAGGGAGCAATGGTAGCGAGAATGCCAGTGAATTGGATCAAAAAAACGTTATTTTCTGATTGTTTCACAGCAGTTACGTTCTAGAGCACAAATAAACACACCCACACCCCCCCACACCTCCGCTCAATCTGGACGCCCACCGCCTGATTTGGTCTGAATATGGCCTTACTGTTAACCTTTTATGTGATTGAACGCTTAAGAGATGCTTTAAAGGTTCCCTCTACACATTGCTGTAAGTAAACACAGGTTGCTGGATAAATATGTCTTATTCTTCACTTTTTAGCTAACACATTTTTGGATCAGTTGGATCATTAAAGCATTCTCAAGTCTAAAGCTGTGTTCACACCAAAAGGTGACATTTTCTTGTCCACATGAAATAGCTGGGTCCAGAAACTTGGTGATGTACTGACTAAACTCAGGGCTAGTTGGTAAACTGCTGTAGCTGGTGAGCTACCCGCTAACTCGCTAACTAGCCTGGAAGTGCTATCACTAGTCTTCATCTCCACCTGGTGGCATTCTAGGCGACTGCTTACCTCACCTATACTTGAAAGTGACCCTGCTTAGAGAGATAATACTTCTGCTCATCAATAAGGTCAAACACAATTTTTAAAGATTCAGTGTCAATTTTCAGATTTACTGTTGGCTAAGGTGGTTTCTTTATGTGGCACTCTTGTGTTTACTCTTGCTTTGGTGTGTGTTCGTTTGGATGCAAATTAGGAGTTTTAATCTCATACTGTAAATATTATCACCCTCAGAGCCCCGGGGAAGCTTCTTAATAGATAATAGACATTGATTTCATTCTCTTCTCGCTGCAGATTGCTCATCACGTGACGCAGCAGAGAAGAGCTGGAGCGGATACACGACATCCATAAATATATTCTAGGCGATGGTGCCTGCATTCATGGCCGTGGTTAGCCTGTAATCAGCAAAGTACAAACTGATTATTAACTCTCACACTCAGCTGTCTTCAGGGAATCTGCTTTCTAACTCTCTTTTTCTCTCCTCTGTTTTTCTGCCCTTGATTACAACATGCTCCTCTGATTTCCATAGCAGCAGCAAGGGCACTTTTTTTTGTGTGTTTGGCATCTGAAACATCGATATCTCTCCTCCTCTGACCTCCTCTGATTCTCTGAGGACACATGATTGCCTGTATATGAGGAATACAACTCTTTAACACTTTATGGGTTTGTCAATATTGGCCTTTTATTGGGTCAGTCAGTGTTGTCCACCTGTGGTAGAGTTGAGGTTTCTCCCCATTTTACTCTTTAAGATGTCAGGTTATAAAACCTTTAATGCAACCTGTATCTAACAACCCTACAGAGCCTAAAAAAATGATGACAGTATGGCTTCAACAGGAGAATTTTAGCATCCTGTTTCTATAAATATATATATTCTAGAGTAAAGTTTTAAGGAATGAAAATGGTCAAAATAAATATGTACTATTAGCCACAAGCAGCTTCACATATCAGACTGACAAAAGCCTGACATTGACTGATGTTTACACCACAATGAAAAGCTTGATTGCAGCCTAACAGTGAAATGTCTAAAATCATGTGTCACATCAGTGCAGCAGCTCCTCTTTATCTGCTGTATTGTCTGTTTAAAAATCAACCTTATATCATACATTTGCTACATAATGTGGCTATTTTGTTTATCACTTATGCCCTATTTACACTGGGCTAGAAACACCTGGGTACCTTGAATAATTATAGCCATGGGAAGTGGAGGTGCTAAGGGTGCTGCACCAGGAAGGCTGTATTGTAGCTACTGTAGGTAGCTAAATAAGTACAGTAAACGAGTAAAGTACAGATTAATCTGGGTTATAAGTAAACAAGCCTTGATTACTGCAGTGGCACCTCACCTGTAAACCCCTGTATGTCACTGTAATGTCTGTGAAGGATTTCTACCAAGAAATCTGTCCAGGAGATCCTGTGGAAGCAGTTATATGTTGAAAATACAGTCATCAAAGGCTATTAAAATAAAGGTTATAGTCTACAATACTTAAACTTCTCAACAACATTCAGTCCAGGCTAGATGTCTTTTCTGTTCTGTGCTGTCATCAGCTGCTGCAATGACAAGCTAAGTCTTTGGCAAGAAATGGAAAGTTATAGCCACAACCCTTTGCTCCATGGAATTAATTTTACTTTCATAAATCTCAATTAAAGTCTCATGTTTCAATCACTTTCTGAGCAAAGGACCAACAACGGCCCCAAAAGATGCAATCTGCCTACACGGACTAATGGTGAGCAGTCACCCTGCATAACGTTATCTCTTGCTAGCTGAGTAATACATTTTTCTGGCCAAAATTCCACTTGTACAGTATCATGTGTGGTGCATTTCCTCTTAATGCAATGCAAGAAATCATAGAGTTTGATGATTTGAATCCTAAGCCAGCGAGTAATTCCTGCCGGGTTTAATTAGCTACTCCACACAACACTTCACATCCAGATTGTGGAGGTCAGACAGACTGTGTTCATCTTATTTTAGTTAGTTTAGTAGTTTAGAGACTGAATAACACTCTAATAAACCTGTCCTTGAATGCTCCAAAACCTTAACTTGAGGGGTGAAAGGTGGGTACCATTTGATTTCTTTTGTAATCTCTCAATAGTTATGTCATTAGTGAACTTCCACCTGTCAAGGGTCGGTATGACATCAGGCTATTCCCAGTGTGCTCCATCAGCTTTTTCATTAGCGAGTAGGATTTAGCTGTTAAAAAGATATCACACCGCCAGCCAGATGTGGGCATGTCCTGTTAAAGCCTGTTCTGGGCCCACTCGTGATCTCAAGAGCTCAGAATTTGCCCAGACAGAAGCAAGCAGGCGGGAAATCAAGTCTGTGCTCCTTCTTCTTTCAGTCTTATGAATCCATCCCTGCACGCTGTCAAATCTTGACTTGCAGATTGATTACCGCTCAAATTAGTTTTGTGCCAGCTCAATAGTTTTGTCATTAATAAACTGCCACAGCTGAGGGAGCACATTCCACGACTCATGAGTGTGTGTGTGTGAAAAGGCAAAACCACCAGCCAGTTTTATCTTTCCGAAAAAAAATATTCACTTCAAGTGCAGAATAACTACACTTAGTCACTGGCTTTTTCTCTGTGAGCCTCCACATTTTTAAAAGTTGAACGTGGAGCTGTGTGAGAGCGGGTCAAGAGCCTCATTGATCTCAGTCTCATAGGTGGCTGTATTTTGTTCAAAGCCCTTTGGCGCAGAGTGTACTTCGATCTACGGGTGATTTATCAAGTCTGCAGTGCTCGCGCCTCGCTACAAGTCACAACACACTGCCACAGTGATTAATTATGTGCTTGAATGGCAATACAGAGTGTAAGCTTGTACATGATGTGACAAGAAGGGTCAATAACCGGCAGTCATAATGGGCCCAGAGAGAGGAAAGACCTCCTGGCGTGATTATATTTTACAGCACGGGTGGCTGGAAATGCATGGAGAAACATGACATAACCCAAATATATACATAATTAAGCACTTTTACAGTTTGATTGTATTATACACAGTAACAACAGCAGCAGCAGAGACAACAATTAAAGAGGCCCTGCTGCAGGAAGTCATATTTTCCTCTTTGTTTCATGAGTATTCTGTTTCATTTTTGATTTATTGCCATGGTAAGTATCTGGTGTTCTCTTTCATCAGCTTTAAGTGAAATGGTGTCATCATCATGATGCAACCATAGCGTGTTATTCATGTCGTCCATATTTATGAATCAACATAAACTGATTTACTAAAAATCTCCTTTATACACATATATGTAGCATACTACTACTACTACTAATAATAATAATAATAATATAATATAATAATAATGTTACATTTAATTTGTAATGCACTTTTCATTTGCAGTGAATCTTAAAGTGCTACATGTTACAGCGTTAAATACATACAAGATAAGGAAAATAACAAGAGTTAAGATGAAAAAGCTTTCCTGAATAGAAAGGTTTATGCCTTTTTAAAATGAGATAGGGTCTGTGCTGCCCTCAGATTGATAGGAAGGCTGCTCCACAAGCGTGGTGCAGCAGAGCAGAAGGCTTGATTCCCCCATGGTGCGGAGCTTAGTGCTGGGAGCCAGGAGGAGCAAGCTGCTGGCAGAGCTGAGGGTGCAGGTGGAGGTTTATGGTGTGACCAGTTCCTGTAGGTAGGGAGGCGTATGTCCATTGATGGATTTATATATATGAGTAGCAGGAATTTGTAGTCAACCCTGAAGGAGACAGGGAGCCAGTGCGATGAAAACAGGATATGTGTTATGTGTTCGTGTTTTCACACTCTCATCAGGAATCATCAATCAATCAATTTTTATTTATATAGCACCAAATCACAACAAAAGTCATATCAGGGCACTCTTCACATAGAGCAGGTCTAGACCTTACTCTAGACCCAACAATTCCCCCATGAGCAAGCACTTGGCGACAGCAGTAAGGAAAAACTCCCCTTTAACGGGTAGAAACCTCAAGCAGAACCTGGCTCTTAGTGGGTGGCCATCTGCCTTGACCGGTTGGGTTGAGTGAGAAAGAAAGAGGGGGGAGGGAGGGACCAGAATAACAACAATCATAATAATAATAATAACAGCAGCAATAGCCGGGGTAGAACACCAACAGGACCGCAAAGGCTCGGCCTGCATCCCGGGGTAGAAGCCAACATGCAACATGCATTGATGGTACATGAATGCATATGGATGGAGAGAAGGAGGAGGAGAGAGGAGCTCAGTGCATCATGGGAAGTCCCCCGGCAGTCTAGGCCTATAGCAGCATAACTGGCCGGCCCTAACTATAAGCTTTATTAAAAAGGAAAGTTTTAAGCCTACTCTTAAATGTAGAGAGGGTGTCTGCCCCCTGGACCGAGTCTGGATGATGGTTCCACAGGAGAGGAGCCTGATAGCTGAAGGCTCTGCCTCCCATTCTACTTTTGGAGACTGTAGGAACCACCAGTAAGCCTGCATTCTGGGAGCGCAGTGTTCTAGTGGGATAATACAGTACTATGAGCTCTTCAAGATATGATGGTGCCAGGAAGCCAATGTAGCAAAGCTAAAATGGGAGAAATGTGATCTCTTTTTCTAGTTTTTGTTAGTACACGTGCAGCTGCATTCTGGACCAGCTGTAGAGTCTTTAGAGACTTGTTGGAGCAGCCTGATAATAAGGAATTGCAATAATCCAGCCTAGAAGTAACAAATGCGTGGACTAGTTTTTCTACATCTTTTTGGGACAGGATGATTTTTGCAATATTACATAAGTAAAAAAAGGCAGTCCTTGAAATTTGATTTATGTGGGAGTTAAAGGACATATTCTGATCAAAGATAACTCCCAGATTCCTTACAGTGGTGCTGGAGGCCAGGGTAATGCCATCCAGAGTAGCTATATCATTAGAAATTGTGTTTCTAAGGTGTTTAGGGCCAAGCACAATAACTTCAGTTTTGTATGAGTTTAGTAGCAGAAAATTGCAGGTCATCCAGGTCCTTATATCCTTAAGGTATGCTCAGAGTTTATTTAACTGATTGGTTTCATCAGGCTGCATTGATAAATATAATCGGGTATCATCTGCATAACAATGAAAATTTATGGAGTGTTTCCTAATAATATTACCTAAAGGAAGAATATATAAGTTGAATAGTATTGGTCCAAGCACAGAACCTTGTGGAACTCCGTGTCTAACTTTTGCGTACATGGAGGATTTATCATTAACGTGTACAAACTGAAAACGGTCTGATAAATAGGATTTAAATCAACTTAATGCAGTTCCTTTAATGCCAATTAAATGTTCCAGTCTCTGTAATAGGATGTGATGGTCCATTGTGTCGAATGCAGCACTAAGATCCAACAAGACAAGTATGGAGAGAAGTCCTTTGTCTGATGCAGTTAGGAGGTCGTTTGTGACTTTCACCAGAGCTGTCTCTGTGCTATGATGCACTCTAAATCCTGACTGAAAATCCTCAAATAAACTATTGTTATGTAGAAAGTCACATAACTGATTAGAGACTGCTTTCTCAAGGATCTTTGAGAGAAAGGGAAGATAAGATATAGGTCTACAGTTGGCTAAAATGCCTTAATCAAGAGTAGGCTTCTGAAGAGGAGGTTTAATTACAGCTGTTTTAAAGGACTGTGGTACATAGCCTCACTAAAGACAGATTGATCATATCTAGTCATCTCATCATCTCATCCTGGCAGCACTGTTCTGAATGTATTGAAGCTTCTAGATGCTCCTGTCAGGGATCCCCGTGAAGAGTGCATTGCAGTAGTCCAGTCTTGAGGAGATAAAGGCATGGACAAGTTTCTCTGCATCTGACAGGGTCAGAGAGGGGTGGAATTTAGAGATGTTTTTGAGATGGTAGAAAGAGGTTTTGCATAGATGTCATATATGGTCATCAAAAGTCAGTGAGGGTCAAACCCAACACCCAGATTAGTGACTGAGGAGGAAAGGGGGATGTCCTGGCTGTCTCAAGGGTGAGAGTGCCAACAAGGAGAGCTTCAGTTTTGCTGCTGTTTAACTGGAAAATTGTGCTCATCTCTAGTCCTTTATCTCCTTCAAAAACAGGTGCTAAGGCGTATCATGGCTACATATATATATATATATATATATATATATATATATATATATATATATATATATATATATATATACTTTATATGTATATGTATATATATATATATATATATATATACTTTATATGTGAGCACTTTATTGATGAGATGAGCACTTTATTATGAACACCTGATAGTCGATTGCAATTGGATTGGATCGCAATCTAATACAATCCAATACAATCCAATACAATAGCCATAAATTCCCTCTCATGCATGTTGAATGAGGTGGACAATGTATCAGAAACACTTCAATATAATGCACCCCAGTACACCACCACCATGCACTACGGACCTAGAATTATCACCTTTCTGACAATGTCAACAAAAACTGAAAATGTATGAGCTTTGTAAAAGTAGAATGTATGGCAGAGTTGTTGTGTTGGCTTGCATTAGATTACACAGGTGTTCCTGATGAAGTGGCCAGTGAGTGTATATATTGTTCAGGAAATTATTTCTGAGAATATTTGATGTAAAGCTTGAGAATATTGAATGAAAAATATTTGCAAGCTATAGAGACTGTGCAGGTGTTTACTATGTATTTGCAACAGCAAATACACCATTACCCAGATTATGTGTTTATATTATGTCTACAACATCAGTTTGTGGCAACTAAAGCATGATCAACATTTTTAAGGTTATGTGTAGGCATTAACTAGCACTTGGTTAAAGGTAGGGAAAGATCTTAGTCTTAGTTACAGGTATACTATGCAGGATTTTCCTAAAAAAAACAAAAAAAAACATGTATAGATTCATACAAAAGTAATCCCTCTCAAGAATCACTTATGACCCACTAGAAGTGTGTGGTGGTGTATGTATCTACAGAGACTCTACCTTCTGCCTGTATTTTATTATTTTGCTGTGTTCAGGATGCTTCTGGGCATCAACCTTTGGGCAGTGGGTGTGTAGCCCCCAGCCAATAACAACACGCAGGGTGTGAGGTGGGGACTCGTAGCGTGGCAACCAGGTTACATCGCTGTCTCTGTCTCTCTCCTCTGCTCTGCTCTGCTCTCTGTCTCTGTGTCATGGATGATTAAAGAGCTGCAGGTCTGTGTATCTGCTTGACTGAGGGCGGGGCTGGGCTACACACACGCAGAGCAGAGAGGCCACAACGGACAAGATGAAGCTCTGCTCTCATACAAATCCACCAATGCAGCACCTTCCTGCAGGGCTGTGCGAAGGTGTGGGCATGTTTATTTGTCCTTTAGAATGTAACCGGTGTGAAACAAACAATCAGAAAATAATGTTTTTTTTAATCTGATTTACGGTTTGGTTCTCGACAGTGCTGCTAACTCTCTTCATTCACTCTCTGGCTCGCTCGACCTTAGCTGCTCTCTCTCTCTCTCTTTCTCTCTTTCTCTTGCACTGGGGAGGAGTGGCCAACTTTGAATGTTATGTGTTTACAAACACCAACCGACCCGCATAATATACCTTTAATTAATTAAAACCTAATCTAAAGCATAAAACCTGAGCATGTGCAGGACGCAGCATGCAAACTCCAATCTTCAGTGTCAAAGACTTGCTTTGTATGCTTACCAACCACTCCAACTATGACTATGACTAACACAAAAAAAAGGTTTCAGTAAATTTAATATAACATTACATAATGCGATTATTCTTCTTCTTCTGTGTTTCTTCCTAAACACATTAGATAAAACAAGGGTGTAGTAACTCATTCAATGTAACTCAAGACATCTTAAGGGAGCGGTGCTTAATTGGAGAAACAGAACATTTCTCCCTGCAGCCCCCAGCATGCTTTCGGAGGTGCAGGATCATTTCTCTGGTTTGGTCACAAATTGTAGCATCAACAATTATAACCCGGTCATGATGGCATTGACAGTTCACAGAAGACACCTTATGCACACACAAGGTTTGTCCAATCAACATTTTCAGCTTCATTCAGTATATTCACACTTTCACTCCATATTTTCAGAGTGCAGTGTAGCACAGTACAGTCAGTATAGTATAGTGGTTCCCAACCTTTCTGGCTTATATTATATAATACATTATTCATCACGGGGTATAACCACAGAGTGTACATGAGTTGTAGATTTAAGATTTTAACCAACGAGCGGTTTCCTTTTCAGATTGTTTCATTTGAAGTATTTTTAGTCAACGGAAGAGATAGACGTAACTAGCATTTCCCAACCTGGACAAAACACAAAGAGTAGTTGCAGGGTTTCAATTTTGGTTCGACAATGTTGTAAAATACGGACCAATACTAATATTTAGGCTTTATTTTGGACGAGTATCTGACCTGGAGGACATCAGTGTTTTGTTTTTAGAACCCCATTGCTGTTTTTTTTTTTATTTTATGCCTGAAATTCCTAAAAATATAATCTATGCCTGTTTTAAGGATGGCTATTGTAAATTGGCAAAACAGGAAGCCTAAGGACATATTGTACCTATCACACATTTTATGGTGCAATTAACTAAGTAACCAAGTCCTATCTGCAGAAATTAATGTTATGTGTTATATAATGTTAGCTTCCGTGGTACATTTCTGTTGTTCCACAAACCACAGTGTATGTATGTGTAGAAAAATTGCAAAACCAACCATTTTTCCCTTCAAAATGTTTTTCTTCTAATCTTATTAAAATTCAGTAAATGTCAACACCAATCATAGATTCAAAGCATTTGAAAATAAATTGAATTTAAATAAGTGAGTGAAACTTTTTCAAATAGACTGTAGTTATTTAGCACATCATAAAGAGCATTAACGTCATATGGCAATTATGATAAGTGACTTTTAAAGGAGTAGTGAAAGAGTAGTGACAGCCTACAGTCTGTGACAGGAAGCTTTGAGGGAATTTCCAAATGAAACTGAATGAACCTCTTGAGAATCTTTGAGACCCCAGTGACCTTAAAGATAATAATGAAGAAATTCGGTTCATTATGCAGTTATAATTCATTTCATTTGTTCCGGTGTTTAACCCAGTATTGCTTCTACTCATAACTATTAACAGTAATGAAACAGCACCGTAATTGAGCTTCCAGATCAATGGTGTCCTCTGCCTCTGGTTAATATCTGTAGCACAGTGTTATAAATCCACACACAGGCACCACTTTAAAACAGTGTCACTCTAGTACAGACACCAGTGTATCCATGATGTTCAACCCAATCATGAGGTGTGCTTGCATGCTATGGTAGCCTTAAAAATGCGAATATCATAAAAAAACTTCCAAGTTGATAGTAGGATTCATTTGCAAATATACTGGTTGGTTCTATGTGACATAATCAATCTATTTATATGGGCCTGAGGATAGTAATGCTGGGTAGTGTCTTTCCATCTTACACTTTGGTCCAGAGCAAGATATCTCAAAAACTAGTGGCCAGGATGATTCCAAATGTTTTGTTGATCCCCTGACCCTTTTTCTGGTGCCAGTCTACAGCAACGCTAGCAGCTCTGTAAGATTTAACCTCAGCACATCTATGCTTTCAGCATACTAACATGGTCATGTTGATACTGCTAATATGCTGACAAAATTTAGTGTTCATAATCTTAGTTTTGCATGTTTGCATGCTAACATTTGCTAAGTTGCTAATTAGCACTAAGCACAATATACAGCTGAGGCTGATGGGAATGTCACTTACATAATTAAACTCAAAACCACAACTTTTAACCTCATGGTGGTGTTTGTGGAAAGGTCAGGGAATCACCAAAGTCATTAGCATACATCACCTGAGATCAATGAATGTCTGTACTGATCCATCCAATATTTGTCAAGCTGAATCATTTCCATTTTTGTCTCTTTCCTATCCTCTAGTGTGAATTTCACAACAAAAGTCAGTTTGATATGTCGGCTTGGTTAAAATGCTAAAAAAAATTAACCTCAATAGCTGTACAGGATAAGATGTCAGCCAAAAGCTAATTTTGGCCACATGTATCCGTGATCTCATTCTTTTGGTCATTACCCAAAGATCATGACCATAGGTGTGGGTTGAAACATACATCGACTGGTAAAATGAGAGCTTTACCTTCTGGCTTGGTCTGGTCTCACCAAATGGCGTGTGAATAATACACTAGGGGTGTGCCCGAATACAAATACATTATTCGGCAAATAGGTTTTTTTATGAATGTTTGTTTCATACAGATTTTAAAAATTATTTGTTTTCAGGAAGAAAAAAAAAACCATGTCAAATACCAGCCCACTATCTCAGTCTCTCTCTTCTGCTCCGCTGTTACGTCTATCAGCAGGTCTCAACGAGGGGAGTCACATCTACCTGCTACATGACGCACATTTCCTAATAGGGACATGACTCCCGGAGTTGGGGGTGTTCCCCAGAGATAAAGCTGGCCTACTGACACACGCGAAGTGCTCCCAAGGGACTCTCCATAACCTGTTGTTCCCTGTTCTCCTTTCCAAAAATTTAGGTTGTAAAAAATAGGCAATAAATGAAAAGTGCAAAGCAAGAATTGCCTTTGAAGTTCTTCCCTACATGTTACACAGTGTGCTGTCTCTGTGTTATGGGTGTATAAATAGGTAGAGGTCTGTGTGCAATGAGGCAATGAGTAAAGTTTTAGCTAAGTAGTCAGTACAGTCATTTATGATCTGGGAGACTCGAGTTCAGTCCCCAGTGTGGGGACCTCCTTCCTAAGGCAGTTCATTCATGAACACTTATTTTAACGCTTTAAATTTCTAAAATTAAAAGTGTAATAAAAACAAAAACAGGATTTTTAAGCCTCTTTCCCCTTTTATTCAAATACAAATACAAATAATTTTGTTGCCTTAACAAATACAGATACAAATAAAAATACTTGGCCCTCTGCACATCCCTATAACACACCTATTTTTTACGTCATTTCACATTATCACTACACATTTTTTGCTTTTAGCATGTCATTTCACACCATTTAGGCTGTAAATTCACTCGGCAAAAGCATCCTATAGTTCCGTTTGAGTGACAGGAAGTGACACATTTCAGATTTTGTCAATATACTGTGACTTTATTTTCTCTTATGAGGTGATTTTCGCTTATTAGGAGGAGGTAGTTAGGGTGGATGGCTAGACAGTTAACAGGCACAAAGTTGCTAAAGCAGCAGGACAGCACTGTTCGAGGCATTTTACTATCATTAAATCAGACATTTTTACCATCATGTCGGGACATTTTAACCAGGCATTTTTACCGTAATGTCAGGCATTTTACTGCCCTTGAACCAGACATTTTTACTGTAATGTTTGCCATGCTCATTGATATATAACGCATTCATCACTCTTGTATTGGGTTTTTTAACTGATGTTGATTTGTCTCCGTGCTGCTAAGATGCCTTCAGCCTTCTACTGTTGTAGAAGTATGGGGTTTCTCAACACCACTGTACATCCACTGGAGCCCCTCAACAGTAAAATGTATATGGTTATGATCACATGATAACAAGTGGTCATAAATGCCCTCCTTCGTCTTTGTCCAGCTGTCCAAGAACTACTGATCGATGACCTTCCCAGGGTGTACTAGCAGAGACCTAAAGGTGTTGAATGGTTTGTGCTAAGTGCTGACTTCTTGTGACTGAAAGACTTTAGGTAGAGGTTTTGACAGTCTAGCCACAGGTCCTTGGTGTGTTAGCAGAGTCCATTCAGGTCTTAAGTTGGGGCATCATCCACTATTGTACTCCTTTGCCTTGAGTGCCTCCCAGATTGGGGGCATCTCCCTCTCTCCATCCTCCTCTTCACTGATAAGATGTTGAGCTCTGTGTAGGAGGATCCTCACCACTGATCTTTTATGTTGCAATTGGTGGTTAAAGTGAAAATCGATATGTCTCCCCCATATACAGTACCAGTCAAAAGTTTGGACACACAAACTTTTGACTGGTACTGCATGAGCGCTTTTGATCACATCTATTGTCCCACACACCGGAGGCAGCTCCATTTATTGATGAAGACCATGAGATGCCGTTGAAAGCTTTGTAAATGCTAGCACATGGACCTTGAGTTAAGACAACATATTGATCCCAAGATCAAGAATTAACTTATAAAATCAAATATGGAATATTAATACACCTTTATTGATGTAGAATTTTTAGAAATCAGTATATGAGACCATGGGGAGCCAGATTTTTCCTCCATTAGATTCAGGTATTTTCATAAATGAAATCTCAGATTTGTAAAAGTTGATTTTTATTCATGCATTCTGCAGTGGGATGAGAGAAAGTGTTGGGTCCCACGATGCTTTTCATTACAGAGAGGATTGATCAGCAGATGGGTTCAGCTGCTGCTCTGAATCTGAATGACTTTTCCAAAGCTCATATTCTCTCAACAAGAATTTATTAAATACTGTACCTACATATGAAACTAATATGGAGCACTAAATCAACATATTAGGTAGCACTGTTTAACATCTTAGTTGTGTATGTTTGATGATGCCACTTAAGTTAATTCAGAGGTGTGTACTTTTTATAATAATGAAGGGTATAATCATCTAACCATACTGTATATTGTAGCTTTTATTGCACTTGAATGTTACAATTAAATATTTATTTGTGGTAAATGCATCCATGTAACTAATGACTGCAAAAATATATTTATTGACCTATCTATCAGAATTTAATTGACGGTGCTGAGCGGTGAAGCAGAAGAAAAATAAATCTCTCTGTTGAGTGCAAACATAAAATATGAAATATATCTTGCAATAATAATCATATGGTACCAACATTATTAGCTTTGTTCCTTTGCATATTATTACTATGTACACTTTTTTATACATGCTAATTATACAGAAAGACGTTTTCAGACGTCAACAGCTGCTCAGAGTTTAATAACCTCCTCAGTGCCTCATATGAGTAATATTTTCTTGACTAATTCATCTTCTTCTGTAATTTCTTGCAGCATGCTCAAGATACATTCACTACACATGTGTGAATGAAGCCTCACTGTTATCGATTATTATAATCGGGTGATGTTTGGTGTATTGATATTATTGTTTCATAAAAATGTACAGTACATTCCAAAACTGACTTTGCAATTATCAAAGGAATGAGATTTTTACACAAAACAATAAATATCTTTCGGATTTATTAGTATTCCTAATGGGGAACAGGTTGTGCATGACTGCATCCAGGGCTGCCCCTGGTCTTACTGGGGCCCTGTGCAGCCCCTCTTCCCGAACAAGTCCTCTAAACTAAATGACAATATATCCATAATCGGCAGCACAATTTTGTTTGTCAGTGTCTTGACTGTTACAAATGAGACCTGTATTGTTCTGTGATCTGCTAGGTTTAGGCACTAAAGTTGATAAAGCCTGATAATAAGACCGAACTGACATTTTGTTTCACTTCATTCATCCAGTCTGACATTGTCTTCATGTTAGCCAATTTCTGTTTGGGAGGGGCTTTGCCTTGTTTTGCCAAAACAAATCAGTAGTGAGGGATGTATCTGCTCTGCCAACATCATTTTCAGTTGACATGGAAGCCTTGGTTGCAGTTGCAATTTATATTTCTGTAAATCAACCAGCTGTGTCAATCTAATCTATGTAAGTAGCCACTTTTAAAGCCATTTTCTGTCGCTATTTTCCATGGATGTAGCTAGTAGTCAGGTAGCTATGTAGAAAGATGACGTCCCCATTCTTGCTCCTGTATACCAAGCTCTAATTGGTTGATTGTTTCTCCAACCTGTGGAAACTTCAGAGGTCTGGAAGACTTGACTTGACTAAGCCTTCCCTGAGTTGAACAGTCCGCATCAACCCTTATGTGGCATCAAGGTGTGAAGGACCGATAGAGGTTTAAACTCCTAAATCTCCCCACTAATAGTAGATCTGAAAAGATTTTTGAATCAGTAAAGAAGCATTAAGACTAAAACAGGAAGTCCAGTTGACTTTAAACCTTCAATATTTTGATATTAATAACAGATCGAATGACTATGTCATAGACAATTATCACCCAACTCTGCAGTTTCCCTCAGCTCTACTGAGCTTTTTAGCATCTTTTAGCTCATTGTTTTGTTTTCAATCCCTCAAACACCACTCTGACCCATGTCATTTCCAGCAGGCAGCTGTTTTCAGTGACTAAGTTCTGATAAACTCACTGTACACTACCTGCCCCGCACCAAACAGCAGACAGACACAGTTAGAAACTTCCTAGTGAATATAGTGGAGCATTTAGCAGCTAAAGAGACAGGAGTTGATGAAAACAAAAACTGAAAGAAGAGTGAATATTAGCTTACATTCATCACTTGAACACATGACTCCAACTGAATGTTGTGCTGTCTCCTGTTTTTTTTTTTTTTTTTAAATATTGATTTCCAAAGGGTCAGACAACTAAGGATGGAAGAGCATGATAAAAATATATACTCTTTTCCAACTTTACCCTAAACACCAAACACATTCTCCACACACACCAAAAATATTCAGATAATCAAAAAAAAGAAAAGAATAAAATAAAGAAATAAATAACAGAGATAAAACACCAAGACAAAAGGCTTATACACTTTTGTATAACAAGGGTAATCAGGCATAATGATGAGATAATGGCATATTAAACATTAAGACCTACATGGAAATTTGCCTCAAGATCTAGGTCCATGCTAGTCCACAGAGTGAACTCTGAAGGGCCTGGGCCCCATCATTTCCAATATAGTCCAGAATGGGGTCCTAAATATGAAAAAACTTGAGCCAGAAGCTTATAGCTTCTAAAGGGATGAGTTCCATAACACTCCGGAAAAACCGTGGGGACAGAATCTGAAATCCACTGAAGAACACATCTCTTTGCACTAAAAAGAAGCACCTTATGCATCTTCAGTGAAGTGGGGCTAAGGTTCAAAGCTGCTGATTGTACTCCCCAGAATGCAGAAATAGGTCCAAGGCCCAGTTTTTTCTTAAATGTAATCTCAATTTCTTTACACACTTTGACCCAGAGTCATTAATAAGAGGGCATTGAAAAATGCAGTGGAAATATGAACTTTCAGCAGTCTTACACTTATTACAGTATTTTGAAACCAAAGGATTAAATTTGTTACGTTTCACCAGAGTAATTTGAAGCTTGCGTATAACCTTGAACTGCAACTCCCTGGCTTTGTTAATAAGCAACGTGAACGACTTGACCAAACACTGTCCCCCATTCATCATCTCGGATAGTCTCTCCCAAGTCACCTTCCCAGAGAGACCTGACACAAACCATGTTTGGGATTGACAATATTAGGATTTTGAATAACCTTATCCACAGCCAAAAGAGAAAACCCATTGGAGTGCAACTTAATAGCAGAAGTGATAAAGCTGCGTATTTGCAAATATCTGAAAAAGTTATTCTGAGGGAGGTTGTATTTCTCTCTGAACTGATCAAAGGACATCACAGTGCCATCCATCACCGAGTAGCCCACAGTCCCTATACACCCTACCAGACCATAAGGAGAAGGTGCGGTCCATCAGACCAGGGGGGAATTCTGGGTTTAAGTGGACAGGTGTTTTCTGTCAGTCTCCAGACTTTTAGTGTTTGTAGGATAAAGTTGCTCTTTAAATTAAGACGAACCCATTTCTTAGAAGCATATAAAATGTTACAGAGAGGAACAGGGGCCACTGGGGCAGCGTCCAGGGTAAGCCAGGTAAATTCAGGGTCATCTCTAAACCAATGCCACAGATAACTACAGAGGCATGCGATATGGTAGCATTTAATATCTGGTGCCGCCAAACCCCCTTTCCTCAAGAGGACGTTGCAGTGTAGTAAGTTCCAACCTAGCTTGCTTATTTCTCCAGAGAAAGGAAGACAAAGAGCTGTTTATAACCAAAAGTGATTTCCTTGTTAAAAGAGCCAGGATCATTTGAAAGGTGTAGAAAAACCCTGAAATTATATTCATCTTAAAAAGGTTCACTCTTCCTAGGAGAGTGGGCCAGGTCTTCTCTAATCTTGCAAATTAGGGGCCTTGTCTCCTATGAGTAGATGCAAAACAGTTTGTTAACACATTTGCCAACAACTTTATAAGGTGAAAATATGTCTGCGTCAGCCTGTTCAAACATATATTAATGCCGCTTTAAATTGGTGCCTCTATATATCCTGTGATGTGATATCCTAAATGACTAATAGACAGATGGACCAAAGTAATGCCAGATACATACATAAAATCCTGTCTCACAGTACCATAAACCCCTGTGCAGAGTTTTTGGAACTGCCTTCAAACTCTTGGATCTGTTACCCATATGCAAACCCATCAATACAGCCCCTTGTATGTTATAAAGCAGCTTTTGAACACCCATTAAAATAAAATCAGTGCAAATCCTTTTTTTGGATGGACTGCAACAGCAGGGCCAGTCCTATAACTGCAGTTGTCTATGAGTGAGTGAGAGAGTGAGTGAGTGATGAAGTTTCCCCATTGGCTGTTACTCTTTCAAAATGAATCGGTGCGAGATGAAGGACGCAGTGACTGTGCTCTAAGCTCTGATGCTCTCAGCTCCGGTGTTAAACGCAGCGGAGTTGGCTAAACTCCTATTTATACAGACATATACCAGCGTCTCCTCGTCTACCATCCAGTGTGATCAACTCTCCAGCGGACAGTGCTGTCAGCAGCCAATCAGGAGAGATGCTCCGCAGTGCATTTAGATTTTATAACTGAACTAATACCAGGAGACAAGCTGTGTATTTCTCTGATGTTTTCACATCACAAACAATGAACAACAGTATTAAACATGAGTCTTGCAGGTAAAACATGCGACTCAAGAGCTGTTATATCAGTTTAGTGTGTGGCGTCTGCTCTGCAGGGGCACTTGATTTGACTGTAACTGCAGTAACTGGGTGGAGATAAACCTCTTGAAAATGCTGTCAAAACTTTCTCACCACAGCCTCCTTAACTGGGAAAGAGGCTGAAAAAAGGTGCATAGAGGCATGAGGGAGTTAAAGCACAGTTGAAGCACCCCAAATAATCACTGTGACAAAACACTCAATACAGAGTGAAAAATGAGAGACATCCGCTGAGAGAAACAGATGAAAGAGCAGGGGGACTTAATAATAATTAGAACAGTCATAATTAAATAAAATTAATTCTCTTTCAAATCAAACATCCCAAGGTATGAGTGGAAAGTATTGTTCCTGCAACTGCATTTATAAGCTTTTTTTACTCATTGTGTGATGCTACTTCAGTAAATATTACTGGGGCCACGACAGAAAATTGCAGATGAACATTTAATATCCAGGAATTCACATTGTACACACTGACTATTCCTGTAACAAAATGGCCACAATTTCACACATTGACCATACATGGTCAGTCCAGCCATATACTAGGTTTTGACCTAGTCTTGTTTAACTTTAACTTGGTCTCTAACTCAGGGAGCATTAAGAGGAAGGGTTATGTACTTATGTAATTGGTCATACCATGTAATTGTTTGTGTAATAGCAGGGTAGCAGCTACTGTACGATGATGCCAGCTAATCAGGAATAACATAAAGAAAGAAAACAGCTGAAACAACATTTAGACCACTGTGTTAGCCTCTGTATTGAACCCCAGATGAATTAAAAAAAAAACTTGAAAGCAGGGTTATCCACCGCAAAAATTCAGAAGAAGAAACTCTCGTGCACACGTGTTAACTCTATCCTCCTACATGCATCCAGCAGCTTTCCTTGCTCTTTGTTAGGTTGCTTCTCATTTTAATGACCCTGGTTTCATGCCAATTGTGTTAATTTCCTCAATATGTAAATTCTGTTAATGTGAACCCCCCTTTGACTGGCAAAACTGTCGAGAGTTAATGAACCTTTTGTAATTACGATTGCTATAGCAACAGCGGTACCTGGGCCTGGATGATATTACATGCAGTCTGTTTTCGCAGTCAGCAGACACAGGCGACCAAAGCCGATTAAAAATGTCTCATAATGCAGAGACATTGCCTCAGAGCGCAAATAGGTAGGAGCACAATGCATCGTTAGCCTCTGAAAAACGAAACACTAATGCCATTAGGCCCACAGAATGTAGCATTACAACGGGCCCGGTATTTTCACTTTAGCTTTTCATTAGATCTTGTTGTCTGGTGTCGGTTGGCCTAATGAAATCCACAATGAGCCAAATCAGGATTTAGCAATTTGGTTCTGACTAATACAAGAATCGCATAACACCTCGTAATTACTGAATTGAACGTGAGACATGAAAATGAGAAATAGAGAAATGATGGCCTGATTAACCTCCACACTGAGAGATGAAATGAAACAAGGAAATCAGAGGAGTGAGAAGATCTATGTGTCCACTCAGGTAAAAGTGGACTGGACTGCTTACTGCAAATCTGCATTTCCTGTTTTCATGACAGTATACAATGATTCTCCAATTTCATATTTTGATTGCATATCGTATCCGAATGTATCACAGGGGACATGCATTTACATTAAACATAGACCTTGCAGATATTACTATGCTACAAATAAGAAGTAAGCTTTGCACCCTATCATAACCTACCTGATCTGTTCAGGTAGGTTATGATAGGCTGTTCACTGTTCACTTCCACTCATGATCTTCATCAGTAGAAGGTCAAGGTCAAAAATGAACCATGAACCTCTGCTTTTAAGTGGCACTCAAACCACAAATTGACATTTGCTCATCCATGCATAATAGGTTGGTCCAAAAGCTTGGTGATATAGTCTCTACTAGCAGGGCTAGTTGGTGAACTGCTGTAGCTGGTGCTATCAGTCACATTAGCTCCTGGAGTTACTGTCTACTTTCACTCTACTGTTCTGTTTACTTGCCCCTGGCACGAACTAATGTCCTAACCTAACAAACTTGCTAACAGTCAGTTAGCAAACTCATTAGCTTGTTAGCTTAACTCAATTGCTAGGGGACAGTAATTTCTCACAGTTCATTTGCACAGTCCACTCTGGTCTTATAACTGCCTACAAACCACTGCTCTTTTGTTGAACAGTTTTTACTTTGATAGAGAAGGTTAAATAGAAGTGAAGAGTGCAACACAGCTAATAAGATACGATAGCTTCCTCAATTTTGGATGCTCTGGGTCTCTGTCTCCTCAAAGGTCAGCACTGTCAGAGAATTTGCAGGTCAAAGTTCTCCAAAGTTGAACTCAACATGAGAATGTGCCGATACAGTAATCTTGGTGATAAAAAAAAAACACAGATGTGCCTGAAAAATCCAAGAAGCATGAATGCCTCACATCACCCACAGTCTGTGCTCAAAGTAATACAAGCCTAATTAATTAATTAATCAATTACTAAACTAATTAATTCAATGATTTAATGACATAACCGCTCACAGGTCATAAACATGGGGGTCTCTCCCATCTAGATTAAGCTATGGACTAGGATAATCCTAGTAATCCCAGTGAGTAAACAGTGGATCAGAAAACAAACCACAGCTACATATACAGTTTTTCTTATATCAATGACTAAACTCAAGCATTTGAACTCTTAGTTAAACTGTCAACTAGTCATTGTACTGTTTTTGATTCTCACTAACATATATCATATTTCATTTGATAGAAGAGACAGATCTCAGTCTGGCCCCTCTAATACTCCCCTTTGTGAGCCACAGAGGGAGGCACAGTGATGGAGAAAGCCCAGCATCTGACAGCCTGTCATAGAATTAAACTCAGTGTCAGCCGGGCTACACTTTCCCTCTGACATTAATTGCAGGTGACAGGGCTAAGTAAGAGGCTCCACACAATGACAATGATGACTCTGGATGAAATTCTTCATGGTCTCCCCTACGTCTGCTGTGACAGGAGTGATTATGCAGACTAGGAACTTGTCAAGACCACAATATTGGACCCTGGCTGACAGAGGACACCTAATGTGGGACAAAAGATGGGATCCAAACAGAACCAGAAACCTCTTTTTTTACTCTAGAGGCTGAATTTAGAAATTGTTCTTGTTGTAGATAAACTTTTGTTTGTCTCCTTACTTCCTGTGTCTCACCCTCACTCTCTTAAATGACCTTGGCAGTTAAATTTGTTGATTTTTGATACTATGTATGACCGGAATCCTAAGGGAATCATCAGTAACAATTACAAAAACAACAAATACATCAGATGGTTTCATGCATTTCAAGGAATAAAAAGTAAAAAACAAACAAACATATATACAACATCACAGAGACAATCGACTACGGACACAGGAGTCAAATCTGAAGATAAAGTAAATATAAATCTTTTTTGGGTAAATTACCTTCAAGCTACAGGCCCACTATGGTTGTTCAGACAACAGCAGTTTTCAAAGATTAATCTATATGATGGTGTCTAAGATTTATGTTTAACTCTATATGATTCTTTTGATATTTGATTGTTCCCTTAATGATATGTAGCAGCGTGACTTTGAATGGCGATGGCTAGGTGGTTGGTGCGAAGGTGTATATATTACTTTGATTCAGATTGGAATACTTCAACAAATATTGAATGTGATGACATTAAATTTTGTACATGGATTCAAGGTCCTCAGAGGATGAATCTTAATGACTTTCCACCTAGACCCACCATGACGTTGATATTTTCAGTTTTCATTGAATTGTCTGGACAACTATCAACTATCAATAATTGCCATTAAACTTGAAATTGATTTTCCCCTCAGGAGGAATTCTAATAACTTTGATGATCTCCTGACTTTTCCTCTAGAGCCACCATCTAGTCAAATTTCCAATTTCTCCAATATTTTGGTTTATACCTAAATACCTGCAAAACTAAAGCTGTACTTTGTGTTAAGTGCTAATACGACCATGGTAAACATTACCTGCTTAACATCAAATCTTAACATTGTAATTGTGAGCATGTTAGCATCAAGCAGCAACTACCACAGCTTGAGGCTGAAGTCAACGATAAAGTAACCGATGGCCACTAAATGCTGGCTCCACCTGACTCCCATTCAAAAAGCTTCAACTTCTCTTTAGAAATATTAAATCAATAATTTTTTTCAGTGAGTCACTATGGTCTCAATCTCTAAATTCAGGCCCTCTGAGTCAGACTGTTGTTGCAATATTTCACTAATTTTAATGTTACTGGATTACAATACCTGACGTGTTAGCATACTTTAGCTAAAGTAGATAAGGCAACACACTGCACTCCTTATTTGGAAGGTCCTGGCTCCAAGCGGAAAAGATGGCAAAGCTGTAACTTTGGGCCTCAAAGTGACTCCAATGAAACCAACGGGTGACGTCACACCTCACTACATCTTTGTATGGAGTCAGTGATTCGCATGCTTACATTAGCATTTAGCTCAAACAATCGCTTATTTAAAGGATGTGTTAAGACTTGGAAAAAACTCACCCCCCTTACTACATGTTTGTACTTGGGTTCGGCCAAAGTTGAGCATTAGGAGGAACAACATACTGTTGGACTAACCTACCACAAGACAGAATTTTTGTTGACATCACCAAAGTGCGTACTTGGAGCAGGACTAGGCCCACACCACTTGCAACAGGGTTTTACTGATGTTTTTTGGGAAGTCTTTAAAAATCACTTATTTGGGACAGCCAACAAGCTGTCAACAAGAGTATTTTAATACATCTTTAAACATGCTGTGCAATGCATTCTTTGATCCCCCCACCCACCTCCCAACATGCACCACTGTAAATGCACACACACAAATACATGGTCCCCACACACCTTACCCTCATCATCCAGTCTTTTGCTCCTGTGCTTTTTCCAACACCTTAAGGTGTCATCTGTGGAGCTGTAATGGCTGTTTTAATGGTCCTGAGATAAGTGCTTTGAACTCGTTGAGCATAATCACCTTAGAAATTTCCCACTGAATCATTTCACATATTTGCAGCATTCCAATCACTCTATAATTTATGCCCTTAGTAAGCTCTGCACTTAGATTATGGGACACTAACACTTTCCACTGAAACTCAGGGTAATAACAATAAATGAACTGTAGTGATGGAAACTTAACGCAGAATTCTAATTTTTCATAGAATAAGTTGAGGTTCAAGCTTTCCTGTACAAAATCAGCGGGGTAATGAATTCTAAAAATATACTTTCAAGTGGGTATACCAGGGTCCAAGCACACATCACAACTAGGACCTGAAAGTATGCAGACTTGGAGCTACAAGGACACCTCGGACCTAACAAAAATTCAAAATGTGCACAATACTAACCTTGTTCCTAAGAATGTTTCCATTCTTTTTTTCCATTGATATTCAGAGAACAAGAGTGAAAAGTAGGTTTTGCATGTTTTGAATTGTTGCTGTAACAGTCAGAGTTTGCACTGTGGTTTTGATTCCAAATTGCATGTATGACTAGTGAATGTAGTGCTGTGGCTACCAGCTAACTAGCTAGCTATTGCTGGGCTTCCGCAACCTACCTTCACCTTCACTAGCCATGTTACACTGTGACAAAAATGTATGGGTAGAAATTAGTGTGGCCTATAACACAAGTTGCAGCAGCATGTAACTAATGACTAGTGTGAAAATGTTGCTCTTTCCTTTTCACTCAGCCATGGTTCCCAATATTACGTGTTTTTATGTGTTAAAGGTGCAATATATAAGAATTATGTAAGAATTTTAGTTTAAAACAATCAAAAATCAACCAAAACTATCAACACAATGTGAAGAAATAATAAAATGAGACCTTCCCAGACTTTCTTGGTAGCCTATAACAGCCTATGGACTGATTTCTATGTAAAGGACTCGGGGCAGTTTTGCTGTGAGGATCCAAAGGATGTGACATTTATGCACAATCTTAAGTGCCTAGCCTCTCTCCTGTCCCCTTACAGTGCCAACAGGGTGCAACACTAGCTAACATTAGCTTAGAAATAGAGTCCGCTAATGTCAACAAATGACCGGCACCCACCATAACACAGAGTCCAACACAAAGTCCACCTAAGCCCAAAAAAACAGAAGTTTTATCTAGTGAAGCCTGTCTAGCCAAATGGCAATGTGACCGACAACCAGGGAAAACTAGGGTAAACATTGGCAGGGCATTTGATTCATGGAGGGACCTCTGTTTGGTCTTGGGGATCAAACCAAACCCCGAGCTGGCTTTCTTCCTATTGGACAGGTAAGCTAACATTACTGCAAAGCATGTGAAATATATTGTGATATTGTGGTTTTAGCTGGCTAATGTTAGCGCCGCTGCTCACTCGTGCTGACAAGAGTGCGAGCAACAGGATACTGACTGCAGCCCGCATAATGGCCACCGGTGTCATTAATGAGAAGGAATTTCTGATTCTTACATATTGCACCTTTAAATCATTAATTTCAGTCCAATGTTTCAGTCAATCTGTTAAGTTATCAGTCATTGCTAGACAAATAATACATGTTTCAGTTGGGTAATTTGTTTCACAGGGTTATGTTTTGTTGAAAGGCTTCAGTCCTGCTGTGATGTTAGTGTGGATTATCTGCTCTATCAGCAAAAGTGAAAACAGGTGTGCATAATTATGTGCACTAAGCAGTGAGTCACTCGTCTCTGTCAGATTGAGGGAGGAAATGTAAAACTGTTTTGTAGTAAATCTGCCTTAGTGCACTCATGGCTGTAAGTGTGTGTTTACGTGTTTTCCCATAGATATAATGTGACTGTCAGCAGCAACAGTAATCTTATATTCATGTTACTCTGGTATTATGTATTGTTTGAAAGCTTTGTGTCAGTCTAGGTTACCCTGTGGTAACCTGCAGATGGGAGGCTCCTATGAGCTGAGGGAGAATAGACTGCGGCTTGCTGTGAGGCTGCGGCTTTTAAGTTGTAATTTTTATTAGTTGATTATTTTCTTTCAATTTTGAATTATCTTTGTTGCATTTCCTATGGTTATTTTTTTGCTTCTGTTTCATTAATATTTTTGTAAATAAATGCCACATACTCCTGCCTTATGCCGTGCTCCTTCAACATCCCTTTTCAAGTTTTCCAGTGCCAAACATCTTCTGCCCTTTATATGGGGTGGTGGCTCTACACATAGACTCAAAGCATGTGAATATGCGAAGTACGTAACAGTAATTAACAAAAACACATTTCTTTTTATGTCCTTTTATGGTGGACTTGGGTCTTTTTTTCTTTTCTTTTGCATCCAAACAGATGTCAAAATCTAATGCTGACCCTGTAAATTTCACCCTCACACCTTGGATTGTTCATGATGTAGAACCGCTTTTATACAAAAAAATGTAGTGATGATCAATACAAACCCAAGGAAACAATAGGGTTCCATTACCACATAATGCTTGGACCTCTAATAAATACATCTACTGTATCAGAGACAGACTACATTAAACAGACTAGTCAACATCGACTTCATGACTAATGTTTGGTTAAGTGTGTATGTCCTCGAGTGTGTGTTGAAGCTACATGGTGAATCTGCCCTCTGACAAATCCATATGAAGCAGTGGCCTGGTGTCTGCTGTGTGATTAGCCTGTCACAGGAGGAGAGAGCAGAGTGGATATTAATTCTCCTTTTGATACATATCTCTCTGCTCTCATGGAGAGTCACAGAAACCCTTGGCTCACTAAAGCATTCCATCTGATTGATGAAGATCGCATTTGAGATAGGCTTCCATGCTGGAGCTGATACCACCCTCCTGTCCTGCACATACTGCAGAAGCTGCAGGCTGCTCATTCAGTAAGTCTTTTTGGTCGCATTTTCTTTTACAGTATACTAATAAGATGCAATAAGAAGTACTTCATATCAAAAAGACAAAAACTAGAAATAATATGTTTTATATTGGACAGTAAACAAACACAGTTATACCCTAATTAGACACCATACAACTAAATTATGCTGTAAATCACCACGAGAGTTGAAAGCTGAGGATGTGCTGCTTGCAACAGGACAAAGAGGACAGAAATGGAACAGAAATAACCTTGTTGGGTAAGTTTGCTTTTATGTTGGCGTGTATATTCTATAACGCTCATGTTCATGAAGAGTTTAGTGATTTAGTTTTCCTCACAGAGTATGGACGAGGACTGTTGGCAGCTCCTGGAGTTAGCTTTAGCATTAGCCTGCTTCATCGCCGTGGTGGAAACTGGAGCAAAGTGAATCAGATGGAGTTAGAAGAGTTAAGAATTCAAACTGTTAGATCACCTACAAAAAGCTGTACTTCTGATGATTATCCTTTTCTGTGTTGTTTATTCAAATAAAATACAGTTGCAGGTATCTGTTTCCTTAAAAATGATGCGTCTTGTATTAACGAAAATACTACATGTGTTTGCTGTGATTTGGTTATCTAATATTTTTTATCAAGAGTACAGGTGTAAATGCACCCAAGATGCATTGAAGACATATTGTGATCCGATCAGCCAAACCACCTCCAGAGGTGGTCATTGTGTATTGTGGCCACATTGAACACAAGTGAAAATGCAATTGCAGTGTCAATCTACATACAACAACTACGCCGGCAGAATTACGTAATCGTGCGCAACTATTCCAAACCAGTGAGGTAGCAGCCATTAGCCAGTTAGTGAGCTAAACTACTAGCAAGAAAGCAGCAAGAAAGCCATTGATATTCAAGACACTTGTGAATTCCAGTTGTTGAAGACGGATTCTTTAGGCTATGTAATACTAATTACAGACTCCACGGGACTCCGGAGAGCATCCAGGCTACAAAGGGTGTGTGAAGTTGTGACCAGATGTGACCCGATGTGGTTTGACTATACAGTTTTCTTCTAATGAACAACTAATGAAAAATGAAAGAAAGTGAAATAAAAACCCAAATAAATGTATTGTCCTCTGAGGTCTCAGCGTTTTGTCTGTTATAAAGGGTATGTGTGATATTATATCTCATTACATTCATCTAATTACAACCTGTGTTGTCTAATTAAGCTATGATAGGCCTATGTTAGTAGCATTAAATGTGGTGTCTAACGACATTATAATTTGGTAGTAAGGGTAGAATAGTGTATTAACTGTAGCATATTTTGGATCAGATATGGCATTGTATTTGATTTCTAATTAGACTATGATCTTGTAAAATGGTGTCTAAGTGTATTCTTCTATCTAGGATCTTCTATTTGGTTTCTGATTAGAGTATAATTTGGTATAATAGTTTCTAAGTATAGTATATTTTGGGTGTAATACAGTATTGTAAACGGTTTTTAATTACAGCATAATTTAGGTGTATGGTGTCTAATTAGGGTATCCCTATGTTTGTTTACTGTCTAATAAAGAACATATTTCTAGTTTTTGTCTAATTTGATACAAAGTACGGCTTTTTACATCTTATTAGTGTACCCTATAATAAAGTGCGACCCCTTTTTCTTACTCCTAGCTCTACTTTCAGGTTGCTCACTGTGTGACCTGTTCAACTCTTACTTTGTTTCTCTGCTTTTTGGTAGTATGGCAGGGTTTCATTCTTTGTCTTAAGGGATTCTATTTGGTCTTATTTATGTAGTTTTAGCCACTTAAATCTGGAAACAGTTACTTTACTAAAAGAAATCTGATGAGGCACAAAACAGGAACAGTGAGATGACTTTAGATAATCTGGCTGAACTGTTGATTTGTTTACAACTTGTCTCATCATCTGGCTGATCATGTTCCCTGACCCACTGGAGTTTGTTGTTATGTTGCCATGTTCTCAGCAATTACTTGATTAATAATTAACATAACTGATAGAAATAAAGGACAAAACAACAAAAAAGACCCAAGACCGAAGTTCTAAAAAGCATTAAAAGCTTAAAAAAATCACTTTAAAATTCAATGAACTTCACATATTTTTCATAAAGTTGTTATGGATGATGTGTTAGCAATTGATTGCTTATTTACACATCCAGCAGACACAGAGCAACATTAGCATTCATTCGGAGTCGGTTTTCTAGCAAACTGATGAATTTATAGCCAATATTTATCCTTTATTAGCTCTGGTTCAGTCTCCAAAGCCCGAGAAATACTGTGTATCTGGCTCTTTAGCCAGCTTGCTAATTGTATCTGTTTGGTGCTGGAGAGGTAGTGTACAGTAGACTTTTCTGGAAAGAATGTTGATGAGAGCTGTTAATTTTGACATGTTTAAGTCATCAAAAGAAACACCATACTTATGACCCATACATGAGCATGGGAGAGGCCTGCAGGATTCACAAATTGATCTGCAATTTACGAGTAATGATCATTTGTGAAATGGGGTGGTGGCAACATTTGTGATCTGTGTGTAAGTAGTGCTTGCAAATCTCTTTTGTGAATCGGGCCCATGGAACGGTCAAGTTGCGGGCAGTAAAACCAAAACAATGAGATAAAAAAAAGCTTAAAAGCTCTGTATATACACTGTTCCATTGCTCATATAAACATATTGATTAGTGCAGCTTCAAATACATTTATGAACAAAATCATTGCAATTTATGATTATTTTTCTCTATTGCAGTGGTCAGGTTGACATTGATTGGCTGATATCAAATATCTAATCAAGTATATTAGTGCCATGCGCCTCTCTCATGCTCATGTTTTATCCTGTCCTTTCACTTTGTTTTCTAATACCATGGACATCCACACAAGAGTTGAATGTGTACAGCATCTGTATATAAAAAACAGGAGAGAGCATTCAGCACAGTTCTAGCTGCTGAACAACCTAATAGTCTTGTTTTGGATGTTCAAGCATGATTGCCTTTTCAAATGATGAATAATGTGATCAAGCAAAAACATGCAGCCCATTGAAGAGATGGGTTTCTGTACAAAAACAAGCTGCTTTGCATGGGGAGGCTGGGGAATTCGATGACACAATGTCAAGATGATATTCCATTAAACAGCATTATCAGTTATTCTTTGTTTAATCATGTAGTCTCATTGAGATGGAGCTGTGGCTTTTAAAGAGAAACAGAGAACGACAATGACAATACAATGATGACAGAAAACCATATGTTAGTCCAGGAATCAGCAATGTCCAAAGACCTAGATTATAAAACACAATCTTGATAAAAATCTTAACTCAAGGTCCACTCGCTAGCTTTTTCCCATTTTCAACAGCATCTCAAGGCCTTCCTCAGCAGATGGAGGCCCTGAGGGGTAAATTGGCTTACAGGGGGAAGTTTGCTCTGTTATCATGGAACAAACTCTTAACAAATGCCATCTGCTGATGAAGAACACAAGATATGGTTGAAAGTGCTTTTTTAATGTTAAACAATAAGACTTCATATAGTATTTTTTTCAAAACATGAAACAGCAGTAAAAACAAGATAAATAAAGTAAAAAACAAACATTTCTAAGACAAAACCGTGCCACAAAAAAATCAAAAGTAAGGAATAGAAATTATAAAACAATGTGCCCACATATACATAATATAAACACATGTATATACATACACATATGAATATATACACTTACTGTATACCATGGCCACTGAGAATTCTTGGAAGATGTGGATTTCAGATATCCCTGGTTCTGGAAATAAAAGTTCCATTGATTTTTCCCATAGACAATGTTACATGACTCACAGTTAGAGCTCTTCTACGTCTTGAATCAACATGAAACTCTCCTGGTTAAATTATCAGTACAAAAGATGAATAACTGTGTTAGAGAACATCTGGTTGTTTGATAAAAAGTCTAACATACTAGGCTGTGTACAAAAAACTTTGGGTAGAAGTTAACTATGACTACCAAGATGCCTCTTCTTCTCGGCTTAGATTCGTGAAGGATCACGAAGGATGTTGAACATGCGTGGTGCAGACTCATGCGGCTGCAGGGCCTCCTGCAGCGGCCACAGTTGAATATCAGGCCTGCGGGGGGTGCTGATGGGTCTTGGTTCCAGGTCTTTCTCCTTTGCCTGTTGGCCTCTAGGCTAGTGACTTGCTTCAAAGCTGGTCGAGGCTTGACAAGAAACATCCAGTGACAGAGCACAGAAGTGTTGTGAAAACTGATTTTACAATAAACAATGTAAATCAGTTCATTTTGAAGTGAATTCAGCAACTATGGCACCATGTTTGTTTACAACTGCAACAATGAAGCATTTTGAATTCATTACCACTCTGACTGGCTTCTTCTCCAAAGCAACGGCAGCCGAGGCTCATGGTAATTGCAGTATGTTTAGTTGTCCACGAAAATGAAAAACAACACATGATTTTTCAGAAATTATTCAAAATAATTTAAACCGATGGTCATAACAAATACGATTGTTACAATATCCAGGGGAGTCCAAGTTTCTGTGTTAAGCAACAGTGAGGATATTGTACAAAGAAAAATGGGAATACAGAAAGGGGAAAAACACTTCTGGAACCAGCAGCCCATCCCACCTCACAATTGTATTTTATGATGATTAAAACAGAAGTGAGATGTAAAATGTATATAAGTGGATATATGACTAATATTCTTAATTTGATTACATATTGCATTTTGTGGGTTAATACCCTCCAAGTTGTAAGTTGTAATGGATGTCGTGGAGGCTAAGAACCACCTGACACAAACTTGTTGGATATTATCCCATATACAGTACACATGCACATTTGCATACCTACAGACAAATATATAATGTTACATAAAGAAATGTAATCCTAGAGAATGAGTCTTTACAACCCCTGCATGTTTCGAATGCAGACAGGACAACTCTTAAATGACAGGACCAGCCCTTTCTTCAACCCCCTTGGATTGCTGGCCAAAAGACATCAGTGAGATTTACAATATCCTGCAAACAGCAATGATCAAGATAAGAAGACCCCTTTTCTCCTACATGGCCACTAAACCAGGCCACTGACCCAAATCACCTTTTGATCCTTCAAGATCTCCAAGAGCCAGCAAGATGGAAAGACCCATTCACACCCCAGTGTGAGCTGTTAGCACAACATGGATAAACGACTCCCACCATTGGCTATCAGCTATAACTCACCTCTAAGAGCCAGTCATATACAGAGACTAGCTGGCACCAACTTTAATCCCACTGTGAACTGTGATTTTCAGGACTTGAGTAACCAACCAAAAAACTGATCACTGGGCAAACCAGCATAAGAGCAGCAGACAGCTTGCAAGTCATCACCATCAACAACAAGGAGAACTTCCTGCACATGTCATGTCCCAGTGACATGTGCAGACACTTGGCAGACACTCATGGACATTTACCAACACAATCCGCACCAAACATGTGGACACACACACACAAACTCTAAAATGTAATTGGGATTTTGGATCAAGGACTATAATGTAGTCATTAGTATGTGTGTGTAACATGTGTTTGCCTTGGTTAGGCTTTCATTCCACTGCCTTTAAGCTAGGAAGTGTACCACTAACATTTATTCCATCATCTTTGATAACACTAACATCATATTCAGTACCACTCTGCTTGTTTCACTCTCAAAACACTAAAGCTAAATCATGCAACTGTTAAACTGTAACAATTTTGATCAAAAGAGTAACAGCATTCAAGAGTTGAACCCCCGCCCCCATCCATGGACAGGACAACAGCCCAATTCCCTTTGGTTGCAAAATTGTACCGAAGAACAGGAAGACGTAACTGTTAGAGGATCTATGACCACAGTCACATGTTGTCTACACAGTCTGAGCTGTGTTTTAATAGTTAGTAATTATATTTTAAAGGGGACATATTCTGCACATGTCCAGGTCTGTATTTATATTCTGGGACTCTACTGTAATATCTTTGTATGATTTACAGTTAAAAACTCCTTAGGTATCTTATACTGACCCTTTACTTAGCCCCTCAGTTCAGCCTCTGTTTGAAACAGGCTATTTTAGCTCTTGTCTCTTTAAGCCCCCCCTCCTAATGAACTCATTCTGTTCTGATTGGCCAGCTCTTGGAAGCTTCCACTCCAGAGGCTACATTAGAAAACCATCAAACAGTGGTAGGATTTTACTACTTTTTCTTGTTCTATACTGGAAATGTTAACTTCTCAAATCCATCTGTGCATATTTGAGCATTTCTACATACATTACCCTCTAGTTTTAAAAATCTGACCGTGTTTAACATAGATATCTGACATCATAACAGTATATAAATAACCAGATAAAGCATATGTTTCCTTTAAAAGAAATCCTACAATGTATTCTGACTGAGGGGACTAAAGAGAGAAAAAATAGAGGCCTGTATGACATTGTTCATATCACTGAAGGACAGGAAAGATATGATTATAGAAACAGATCATTATGAAAAGCTGTTGGGATTACATGTAAGTGTAATGGAGTGTTGGATTAATTTCCTTATATAACAGAGTTCTTTCTGGTTAAGAACTGGTCGAAAGGTAGATATTCCACATAGAATTCCATTTTTAGAATATAACAGCAGAAATACAAATGACACCAAATCTATCATGATGGAAAAGAAACAGGCTGATATTTGCATTTATCTGGTTTGCTCAACACCTGCCTCTAATAAGCCAGTTACTGGCTCTCCTTCTTTTGTTTTTATTTGCGTATGATGGAAAAATTAGTTCCTGTCCGTCAAATCCCGCACAGCTGTCACAACCGATGAAGGAGTCCATTTGTTTCTCGACGTTCCCACGCTACACATTTACACCAATACCAGGACAGAGGGCAAGGTAGGCCAAAAATCAATAGAGATTGGACACAGTCCAGTTCCTGCCTCAATTCTCCTTTTAGACAGAAAGGCTGCCGGGGAAAACAAACCTATTGAGTTAAGAGGTAAACAGGCTTCACCTCCAAATTTCAATAATGGGTGTATTTACAGGTGGAAAAACTTTTTTATTAAGTAAATGGAAAGATGAAATAGAGTGAATGTATTTAATATTTTAGCATACGTACACAATACCTATAATAACCACATTTACATATCACTTCCATTTAAGTCTGTAAAGTAACAGTGGCACAGCAGTCTATGGAAATAAATTATGTTAACCATGTGTTTATTTGTGTGTGTCATGCTTCAGTTTTATGCATAACAGTGTATTAATCTCACATGCTCAGTCTAGTTTGTTTTATTTTAATTGATTTTAATTTTATTATTATTCACATGTTCAATGCTGTATTAAATCTGATCATGTCTACATTTATGGAGCCCAGCAGGTGCCATGGAGGAAAAAACAAATAACCACGGATGACTAGAGGTTGTTAGCCAATAGTTGTAGTCTTTGGCTGACTGGTTAGCGTAGTATGTGTGGTCTGGGAGACTGGGGTTTGAGACCTGGTGTGGGAACCCTCCTTTGCTACACATAGAGTTTCTTTTTTTTCTCACTTTACCTACAGCACCTAATGACCATCTAGAGTAACTTATAATCACATTATAATGCACTATAACAGTGATTATAATGCTTTATAAAATGATTATAATGTATTACAACTATGACAATCATAATACACTGATCCTTGCAAAAAAGTGTCAGTGAGTGACCAGCAATGATGAAGTATTATACTTGACCTTAAAAGTCATTATAAAATGCTTTAAATGTGTTATGATTATCGTTATAAAGCATTATGAATATATATGAGTGCTTAAAACTATAATTATACAGTGCTATACACATTATAAGTATGTTTATAATGCATTATAGACATGGGCTTCATAGAAATTGTCCAAAACATATTTTCTCTTGCAATTTAATTATACATAAATGTAATTTGTAGGAGACAGAGTTGCTTGACAATGAGAGGAGTTAAAATATTAAAAGCCTTTATTTAGTCTTGCATATAGGTTAAGACACCAATCAGTTTCAACCTCACTGGGTCACCGGGGGAGAAACGGTAAAAACAGCGTTACACCTGATACTCTAAATAAATGATACACCAGAAGTAAATATGGCATCACATAATAAATTGACAACAGACACAAAGAATACAAATTTCACAATGTCCTCAAAATATTAATATCATTAAAAGAAAAACTATATAATGACCATACAAATCATATCATTCAGAATGATGCCGTTCCATCAAAAGGTACAATTAAGAATGTTTATAAAAAGGATTTCCTCTTTCAAACCTGGTTTAAAAATCCAGTAGATTTCCCTTCTCTAATGGACTGTTCAACACATTCTATTCTTTCTGCCCCCAAAAGGTGATCATTGTACCTGTGATATTCAGAAAAGTGTCATTCCATAGGATAATCTGGTGATAACCAGGTCTCGAACTGGAGTCTCCCAGATCATAGACGACTGCGCTGATTACTGAGCTAAAACTTTACTCATCACCTCCCTGCAGGCAGACCTCTACCTATTTATACACCCATACACCAGAGACGTGTAGGGACTTCAAAGGCAATTATTGCTTTGCACTTTTCATTTATTGCCTATTTTTTACAACCTAACTTTGTGGAAAGGAGAAGGGGAACAACAGGTTATGGAGAGTCCCTTGGGAGCACTTCCCATGTGTCAGCAGCTCAGCTTTATCTCTTGGGAACACCCCCAACAAATAATTTTTAAAATATTTGTATGAAACAAATATTTGTATAAAACCCACTATTTGTGCTTTGTCGAATAATGCATTTGTATTCGGGCATACTCCTACTATATACTGTATGTGGTGTTAAAATGAATGAATAGTTTATTTTTGTATGTTTTATGTTTTTAAATCTTACAGGTTACAAGTCTTTAAATAAATTACAGGTTGTTGTGGCTACTCCGGTTACTTACAGAGGAGTAGCCAGAGTAGAGCAACAGGCTAGCAGCTGTGTTTTGTGCCTAGTAATGCTGAATTCATTATTCAAAATCATTAGGTGATCTCATTAATTACATTTGGCCCTGTCCCCTCAAAACCTTTTTAACCAGCTCGGATGCTACATTAGACCTTGTTTCAGCAATGCTGGCAAGCTTTGGCTGCTATCAGATAGCTGCACATATACTACGGTTGCTGATTTGTAATACTGATGTACTTTGATTTCATATCCAATAAAGCAATATACTATTTACTTTTGATATACTTAGAATTTTGACTTTAAAGGAGCAGTGTGTAGGATTTAGGGGGATCTATTGGCAGAATTTGAATATAATATTCATAAGTATGTTTTCATCAGTATATAATCACCTGAAACTAAGAATCATTGTGTTTTCGTTACCTTAAAATGAGCTACATAGGGAACAGGTCTTCTTCCACGGAGCCCACCATGTTGTGTGCAGATTCATGGATACATCCAAACAGAAAACAGAAAACACTTGTTTATACTTTTCAGTTTAGATTCAGTTTTATTATGTAAGGTTAAAAGTAATGTGGAAATAGTACCTGGCAAAAAGTACCTGGCTTTATAGAATGCTTCATTTTGGTGAAGCATTTTATAAAGTGTGGAAAAGAGTGAACCAATAAACTAGGGTTGATTGGTTTGTGTTTCAATATTACAGGTGTTGAAGGTAAAGTGAGTGTGCAACTCATTATGCTATAACTGTACAATGAAAATCTTAATGATGTCACGATCTTTACTAAAATGTACTTTGATTCATTACTTTGATGCGGAGATCTGGAGAATGACAGAGTGGTGTTTAATGTTATATGGCTGAGGGGTTTCCCCTGGAGCTGGATAAGCACTGGTCGGCCATCTGGTCAGAGCAGCACTACCCGAGAGAGCGTTTAGGGAGATAAAAAAAAGAAGAGGGAGGGGATGAAATACACACACTCACACACCTTGGGCCAAAAAAAGCACATGACAAAGCAGAATTACTATATTAGTACAGTGATATTTAATCTCTTCTCCAGACATTTTTTGGATCTTTTCTCTGCTGGAGGAAAATAACTTTCTTTGGTTTGTCAATTACAGGTCAGTAAACTTGTAGCCAGCGTAGAACTGTTAATGTTGTTGTCATTCATGTTCACACTGATTACAGATAACTTGATTTTTGTCAATCAGTTTTGTGGACCCTTGTCTCATGTCACCCCCATCCCTCTCTCCACAGTTTCCTGTCACTCTCTACTGTCACCCAGGAAATAAAGGGAAAATTCCCATCAGTCCCACAAGAGCAGCGACGAACCATCTGTTGTTCCAACTAACTGGTGTGTCTCACCTGAAAATGAGATATCATATTTAGCTGTAATGCCTCCTGGCCTGTTGCTTTGGTGATCAAAGCATCACATACCCATCAAGTTAGCGTCCCGCTCTCCTGAAGTGGTGGAAGAAATTGTAAAGACTTAAAGAATATTGCACTGGTTTAACATTGCACACCTGAAACTTTGTTAGACTCATGGACCCATCCAGCAGAAACAGAGAAATCGTCTTTTTTATTCCATGCGTTCTTCTTTGCCAAAACTTGGCACCTACATTACCCACAATGCAACTCAACTATGATCACTCAACTATTCAGATTTGGGTTTGTGGTAGTAGTGGCTAATTTAGCCTGGAGCTGCTAGCCTCTGGCAGAGATGAGGGGTGGGCTACAGAGGTCTGGTAACCTAATTTCTTTTAGAGTCTTTTCATTTTCAAACCTGTAGCCTTCAGCCCCAACTGACACTGATTCAGGTGACGTCACTCGAGGCAATTTATCAGATTTAACACAGCTCCAAAAGACTTTACACTACTTTTTTCACATATGCATCAGTATTCCTCAACCCCTTGAAACGCATGCTGATGTGTAAAACTGGTGGAGTTCCCCTTTTAGTACTGCAGACAAATATAGTTAGTTGTGTTATTTATTAGTCATGGTATGGCATAGGGCCTTTCTCCATACAGAGGAAGTTCAAAATGGCATTCTAACTTGAACTCGGTGGTCCAAACTCCTGCAAATGGGAGGATGTTGCACAGTTATCTTGTAACAAGGACAACAGCGTTCTTGCCTACATCATCAGCTTAGCTGGGCTCCGGTAATAGTTATCACAATTGTAAGACTGTTGTGTTACAAAATTATCTCAACTCAGAGGTTCACTTACTGTGTTACTTACTTTCAACCATCAATGTAATGGTTGGACTGAGATGACAGTACTTTTGCCCAACTAACAGGTCCATCTCTGAAAATGTCGAAGCAAATTTTCAGGTATTTATTTACTACTTGTTTTTGATAGTCAACTACATATTCAAAATTTCACCAATGAATTTCTCTTGGAACTGTACATATTCAAATTGCCACTCCTCTGAACACTACAAGGACTTATCATCCACAAGTGCATAACAGTTTAAATTGAAGTTCATTATTGACCTTGGAAACAGCAATCAAAACAATCTCACCACAAGGTCCATTTAGTGGCCCTGTATCACACAATCTTCTTCAGTAGCTGATGGTTTGCCAGTTGTCACAGAATATGATACAATGGAACATGACATGACTGAAAGCTCCAGGAAAGCTACTAAATGGACTTTATGAAGCTGTTTTGTCAATTACGTTTCCCAAGGTCAAGAGAGAATTTTTTAATCTCAAATTTAATTTCTAGTTGAAAAAAATCTCAAAACTAATTTTGGTTGTAGTGTTACGGTTGGACCATACTTGGCTGAATGCTGACCTTGAATTGGGACAGTTCTTGAGTGTGACTCCAGTACAGACAAGAATGCAGATTAACCCTAAATTGTACATGTATGGTTTATAATCCATTAAAAAATTATTCTAACTAATCTAACTATTCACATCATATGTTTATTTTTCATCAAATCGTCCTGGTTGTCCTTTGAAATACTTTCATTTTGAAGCTTGTAAGAGTCTTTCAGAAGCAGATAAATGGAAGTAGTAAAAACTGCTTTTGGACTTGGACTGAATGAAAAAAGTGTTGAATGTGTGCTCAGTCAACCAGTTAATGCCTATTCTTAAAAATGGACATTTGCTCTTCGTCATGTTTTATTGTATCTGATGATTTTCCATCAGAATTCACATAAAGATGTCTTACCAGAGCAGAATCTTTTTTTTTTTCTCTTGCTACGGTCAAATTGCATTGACATTTTAAGATCAACTCAGTATTGACCTTGGCGACTTTTATTTTGCAATCTTATTTAATAATATGACAGATGATGTGTGGTCTCATGAACTGTCTTTGATGTGAAGCTGTAGACGTATCCCTTATTCTTCAGGATCCAGATCTGCCTGCGTTGACCCTGCAGAGTCACCTTGGACATAACAAATGATACAGACAGCTCACACTGACGGCACAGATGCAGCTGAGGCCATGTGAAGCCTATCACAGGTCACTTCTGGAAGGATATTTCTTGTTTGGTTGTTTTTTTTATTTTTTTTAAATGAGGAACACAGTGGAAAACACCAAATGAAGCAGGAAATATGTGATTCAGTTCTGGCTTTACAAACATGAGTGATCATCCACAGCTAGTGCTAAATGAATGGTAACCATATGTTTGTGTTGTAAATGTAACATTACCCTACTACAAATAATGTAGCAGAGAAGAAAAAATATAGTAAGAGAGGAAGTTATATATTTGTTTTTCATTCAAACATACATCAACAACATACAGATAAAAACACAATGCAAAAAGCGTTGTTTGTCTTACTTATAAATATACTGTTGCTAACAACTTAACACTAGAATATGGTGATGTTATGGTGTTAACAATAGTTACAGTGGTGACCCATGCACAATCAAATACAAATCCTGATGATTTGATGAAATCCATTCCATTTTCACAACCTGAAGTCATGTAACATTCAGACAGCACTGCAGGGTTTTAAGACTTCTAGATTGTAAATTGTTTTATGCAGTGTACCTTGACAGTGTACAGTATATAACAGTATGTAACAAACAGTGGCATTGCCACCCCTAAAGCTCCGCTGCAAGCATGGCTAAAAAGCAGAGGTCTTCATTTGTTATAGTGACATGATTGTGCAGCAAAACACACTTCTGACCACACCCAACCTCAACCAGTGGCGATGCTTATGGCTGTCCAGTAAGTCATTTTTCTCTTTGACTCTCTTTACAGTGCAAAGAGAGTCTCAAGGTTTAGGAGATGTTTAAGAGTCATTGCATGGTCAGTAGTGACAGCTTGGGGATGTTCACTAAGGATTAGCTGCCTTTTTTTTTGCATTTGTCCTAATTTACTAAAGGAAAACTGTGTATTTTGGCTCATGCAATATGTATTTTAAGTCAAACAGTAATTAATTGCTGGTTGGTCAAACTGTATAAAACCATTTGAACAACAATTCCTTCAGTGCATATTTTAGTATATTTGAGGAACTCTTGATGAAAAGTTTCCTCTGTTCAGCTTTCGGATGTTTCTGTTCATCAGTATAGTATTGTTTTCTTCCTAAAAATCCAACTAACTAAATATCAATAATAAAACAAAGCAGATAAAGAAATTACGGTTTATTTCTTTCTGTGACACTGAGGAAGTTTAATAACAAAGACATATCTGCAGAAAAAAAAGAAGATCAGTCTTAATCTCTGAGCGGCACACAGCCAATGGACTCAGATCAACCTCTGGGTGTCAAACTAGAGAAGATCTAGTGTGAGTGAGGAAGTGGACCACAGTGCCAGCTGTCACACAGCTCACCTTAAGACTCAAAATACTGTGTGAGAGCGCTTTCTAACCCCCAGTCAGAAGACATCTAATTGCTAATCTATAATCCTTTTAATACGCTTTTGCCTTTTTCCGATTGATCCTTTTCCAACTGGAACAGCAGCACCGGGGGCTACATTAATCCTGTTATTGAAAGCCTGGAGTGTGGCTCTAGAAATCCAAATAGCTCTTTTACCCTTGTCACCCACACTCCCCACCCATTGGGTCCCCGGTTATTGTCTGTAATTGATAACCCCATCAAAATGAAACAAAAGCAACATAAGACAACAAGAGCTTTGTTCAGCTGCAGAAGAGAGGATTTTTTTTCTGCGTTGTATCTGTTGACAAATCTTTCCTTTTCATGAAACAATATGTATTGCAGTTTGTAAAGTGTAATACTTTGCCATTCATGTAATTGGTGACTCTGTTGAAATGTGGTCAGGTACTGTATGCAAATTATTTGCCTGAGGATGGGGGCTGCACCCTTATGTTTCATTTTTGAAAAAGCAAAACTCTACCCAATTATTATTATTATTATTATTATTATTATTATTATTATATTTGGACCCTCCCCAATATCTAAAGATAATGTGACATTATTGAATTGGTTCAACTGTTTGTTTTTTTTAAAATAAAGAGCCACGAACAAATAAATCCATATTGCACACTAAAGCATTTTTAACTATAATCATTTTTTAATAATAAATTGCCTTTAAGTTCCTTTAATTTTTAATAGCATGAGAATTGATAATATAATATATATTAAGGATGTGCAGAGGGCCCAGTATTTGTATTTGTATCTGTATTTGTTGAGGCAGCAAAATTTAATATATATTAAGGATGTGCAGAGGGCCCAGTATTTGTATTTGTATCTGTATTTGTTGAGGCAGCAAAATTATTTGTATTTGTATTGGTATAAAAGTAGAAACAGGCTTAAAAATCCTGTTTTTGTTTTTATTATGCTTTTAATTTTAGAAAATGAAAGTGTTACAATAAAATGTTCATGAATAAACTGTCTTATGAAGGAGGTCCCCACACTGGATCTCGAACTGGAGTCTCCCAGATCATAGACGACTGCGCTGATAACTGAGCTAAAATTTTACTCAATCACCTCTACCTATTTATACACCCATAACACAGAGAAAGCACAGCATGTAATGTGTAGGGAGGTGTTTAAAAGGCGATTCTTACTTTGCACTTTTCATTTATTGCCTATTTTTTACAACCTAACTTGGTGGAAAGGAGAAGGGGAACAACAGGATATGGAGAGTCCCTTGGGAGGACTTTAAATGTGTCAGTAGTTCACCTTTATCTCTGGGGAACACCCCCAACTCTGGGAGTGATGTCCAAATTAGGAAATGTGCACCATGTAGCAGGTGGATGTGACTCCCCTCGTTGAGACCTGCTGATAGATGTAACAGCAAAGCAGAGGAGAGAGACTGAGATAGTGATGTAACCCACCTGCGTGCTGGTATTTGAGGGTTTTTTTTTCTTCCCAAAAACAAATATTTTTCAAAATATTTGTATGAAACAAATATTCGTGAAAAACCCACTATTTGTGCTTTGCCGAATAATGTATTTGTATTCCAGCACACCCCTAATATATATTATTAGAATTGATAATTAAAATAATTGTTAACTGTGTCTATTGCAGTTATTTATCTATTTATTTTGTTTTGTTTTAATTATTTAACTGTATTTTACAGACACTTGGGTCTACTTCTGTTGTTTTTAAATATATTCTAAAAAAATAAATTTGACTTGGCATCACTAAATCTTGCAAGGTTAGGCTGAAATAAAATATTTCTCCAGCAGGAAGAAAAATTCCATAATTCCTCCATCCTGCCTAATAATTTTCATATAGTCCTTAATCTGAGACAAACATGAGGTCATCTTGGTTCAATTAATAATTGGATTAGAGAGCTCAACAATTCAAACCCAACTACAACACACTAAATGTCAGCACACTGAATAACAACTAACATTTAGCACAGGTAATGATGTGTGAGTGATACCAGCTGAACCTCAGAGAGCCCTGACATTATAGGGATACTGAGATTTACTCACCTTTTGCCGTTTGCTAATCATCTAGACAATACTGTATTTCAAAGTAAAACATGTTTAGTTCCAACATCAATAAATCAGTAGCATTTTATTTTGGGACATTAGCAGGCACTGTGTTTTTTAATCAGGCAATCCAATTCAAAAAATGTGTTTTTAGTTTTTGTAGAATCTCCTGCAAATCTCTGTAACCTTTGACCTAGACTGTCCAACCACCTTCTCGATTGATTTTTTTATATCCTGCATAGTGAAAGATTACAACAGAAAAGGGATGAATTTTGTTTTATTTTAACATTGCAGTATTGCCAGTGATAGCCTATATGTTTACTCACTCACACAACCAGGTTTGGACAGTGTATTAATTACCTGACAGTATCCATCATAATTCAGCATCCTCTGTAGCTCTAATGTTCATGAAAAAGTAGTAGACAAAATGATCACAGGTCCATTTAGTAGTTGTTCTGAAATGTTACATCATATATACATTGTAGATGTTCAGAGATCAAATCTTAAGCCCACACGGACAAGACGTCCTTAACTCTTTGAACCCTAGGCTTTTTTTGCTCACTTTTCAATCGCTTTATTTACAGGCTTTTAGCAGTGTCACTACATGCCATGTATAGTTATTTTCAGAATACATTCGGCTACTCAGAAATGCCAGATTGCATGTGAGTTGTACTATGCATGTTTTAGTTTTTGTGAAAATTGTTTTGTGCAACTTCAAACTGAGTTTTTTTGTTGGTATGTCCACAGCTTCTCAACACAAAAATAACCAAATAACCAAAAATAGATCATATTTCTGGATTTTGTTTTTTTTATAATTTTTTGTCTTTTATTGGAGTAATCTAGAACTATGTTTTGGAGCTACAGTTCCCATAATGCTGGATAAATGGATAAAGGCAGGAAGTGATGTTGCAATGGAGTCAGTGTGTGGTTATCTACATTCTGGAAAACTGTCAGTATGAAAAGTCCTGCTGAATGAACTATTAGCACTTCCTGTTTGCACTGTGACCATGCACGTTCAGACAACTATCACCGGATTACACTGACACTGAAGAAAACTGAAAACATGACGATTAGTGTACAAGGTGAGATCCGCAGTTATGGGGAGCGTCTTTTTTAAATTGACTTCAAAGCGGATTTATGATCGCGACATCAGAGATATTTATATCCCAGAATAGTGAAAATCACACTTAATCTATCAAGATGTGTGTCACGTCTGTGCAATATTCAGAGTTATGACTCTGAGAAGGAGTGTGCTTATTGACTCAGTTGCGTCCATTGGGTGCGATGGGTTAAAGCGCTCAGAAAAATGAAAATTTGAACATCTACAACTCCATGACTACTAAGCAAACTCCATCTGCATATTTTTTTATTCTGGGGTGAATATCTTTGCATGATTTAAGGTTCAAAAAACTCATGTAGCATTTATCTTACACTGGTCCTTTATGCAGCCCCTCAGTTCAGCCTCTTTCTGAAACAGGCTGTTTTAGCTCCTGTCTCTTTAACACCCCCCTTCCTGATGAGCCCACTCTGTTCTGGGTGTAGAGGCTTGGCAAGCTTCCGCTGGCTCTGGAGGCTACACGCACTGAGTTTTGAAGCACATTTTCCGCTGGTCCAAACGAAAATCCACTCGGATCATTCGGCCATGTTTGGATAGCACGTGATCGCCTGCTGACGGCATTTGATTTTCCTGAGGGGGACACAATGCATTGTATATTTCTTTATCCTGTCATCCAACAAGTTGAACACCGATCGGTCACCAGTCAACACTGGTCAAAAACGAACGAACGTGGTCTTTGCAAAAGGTAATGATGTACGTGTTTAGTTGCATATAGAGGACGTGAGATCCGTTAGATCAGATGTAGGTACACTTAGCTACATTTTGCGTTTGTACTCATTCTGTTTTATGAATAGTTGTGGTTTTTTTTAAAATTTATTGTTTAACGATAAAATGGTACATAAAAGAAGTCATCTTTTAAATGCTGTGCTGAAAATGTCTAAATCTTACCGCATAATTTTCTACTGATTACACTAGCATTGAAAGGTTGTGGAGAGATGTCTGGATGTCAGTCTACAGTGGCCCTACAGGTTGGATGGTATGACTTCTGGTCTATTTTCAATGCATCTTAATCATATTTACAATGTATAAAATCCTGCACCCTACTTTTGTTCCCCCAGCCTGCAACATCACTGCTTACTGTTGCTATGGTAACAGATACCGGTTCAGTAGCTAATGTTAGCTTAGCTGAATCTACATATTAACAGTGAACAATAAAACTACAATACATTTCTAAACCAAAGCAACTATAAACACCAACAGCCATTCTATCAAAGACCTTCACCAGGGTGCTGTCACTTGTCATATCTAACAACAGTTAACGTAGCCTCACTGAAACAATGTAACTTCACTAAACACGGTTCAGTTCACATAGACATTACAACTACATTAGTAAGGCTCCACAACTAATAAGATGTGAAGTGCTTTGTGACTTTTACCCACCTGAAAGAATAAATGAAAAATATAAAGGATGAGGTGGCTGATAACTGCCAACTGAAGAAGCAGCCAAGCCACCGCTTTAGAGAACTAAACATTGCCCACAAGCATCCTCGTGCCTTTCATACTCATACAGAAATGTATACGAAAGTGTGTGCTAGATAATATACAGAACAAATAAACACACACTAGTAATCACTGTATGACATTAACATAAAACTGTAGCCCACCTATCCCTAGTCTAATCAGGGAAGGGACCTAGGGAAGGGACCTAACTTACTTAATGTATAATAAATACTACTTAAATGTTTCTCTTTTGTTTATATACACTTTTGTATTTGTCTTGGGTCCCTTTATTCACTGTTAATGAACTGTAACTCACTTATTAAGCTCTGGTTTACTTAACTCTTGTATTAAATCTATGCACTGTAATCTACTTGATGAATTAGACTACTGCAATGAAATAGGTGTATCACTCCTTTAAACAAAGCTGTCACTGATATCCACTGTTAGGCTAAATATCTCTAGTTAAAGAAATAACCAAACATCAATTTATTTTAAAATAAAATAAAACCCCCGTTGTAGGCCTGATTCGATGCTTGGGAACGGAAAGGCCCAAAACTATTTGGCCGCTTCACTCAAAGAGCAACAAAATAAAATGTGTTACCTTGGTCATAAAGTCTGACTCCAATCAGCAGTTTATACCAGCCTCGGTCTCCGGGAAGGAACAGGATGCAGTTTATACCAGCCTCGGTCCCCGGGAAGGAACAGGATACACGCTGAAGTCCAAAAATGTCGGGCCCGGCCCATGCAGTGAAAAGTCTCTCTAAGCGATGACTTGGTAGCTCATAGCACTGTCCGATAAATCCTAAGGGTTTCCACGACGAAAACGATTAACTAAAGCCTTTAGCATAAACTGGGTTAGCTACACAGTGGCTATAAATCCATTCACTGTGCTAATGAATGCTAATAAATCACTCGTGTGTTAGTTATAGTGGCTATGAGTCCATTCTTTGTGCTAATGAATGCTAACAACACACGTTCGGCTAATGAGCTAATATACAAACAAACGTGAACAACTGTACAACAAACTTCAAGTAGAAGTATCTTCAGCTGCTCGCAGAAAATATGTAGCCTGAGTATCCTGGCATAGACTGTCGGGTAGCTAATCTCAGGCACCAGCTAGACATTTGTTTGTAAACACTGCGCACACGTCTACTCAGTCCGTCAAGTTACATGACTTTTTCTCACACTCTACTTCCTCTCTCTCTTTCTTTACATACACCTGTGTGATCCCCACCCACTTCAACCAATGAATGACCATTATTAAACTTACTCTGGAATACTACTTCCTTTTACGACTATGAACTCTTCAAAATAAAATAAAATATTTATAACCATACATTTGCATGTTTTTAAAACTTATTTATTACACTGAACTTTTTAATCTTTTAGGAAATAGCTGTTTTAACCATATTTGTGATGTATCTTTTAACTTTAATTAACTTTCTCTTAACATAAACTTTATTACAATATATGGTATTTTTAACCTGGCTACAAAACAATGAACGCACGTTACTTATCGCTGATTATTTAAAATAACAAACAAACAAACAAACAAAAAAACAGCTCATAGAAAGACTGCGTGCTCTTACTTTGAAATGCTGAAATGATGACATCAGCATGCCACGGCAAATCCACAAGTGTAGACCTGAGATCCACAAATGTTTTTTCGATTCACAAATGCCTGTTGGAAAGTTGTAAATGTTAGTAAGATATTCACAAATGCTTTTCATTTATTTGCAAATTAATTTAATGTATTCACAGATATATTTTTTTTTATTTGTGGAATTTGTTTGTGTATTTGCAGATCCGTTTTATATTTGCAAAATATTTTTGTGAGTTTACAAATCATTATTAATTATTAATTATATTATTATCATTATGAAACAAATCTATCTCCATACATGACAAGCTGATGTCAGGAAAGTAAAAGAGACCGTTGCAACTGAAGCACAGGGCTGGCTGAAACATGGGCTTTGTCTAACAGGGAACATTTTTAGATGATGTTCACCTCAGGTTTTGGAACTTGAACCATGTTTCACATGGACATCTGACATCATAACAGTACAGTATAAATGAGAGAAAATCACAAAAAGCTTAATATGTCCACTATAATATTTTTTCTGTCTTTCCTTGCTCCTTTTCTGTCTTTCTTTCTTGCTTTCTATCTCTCTTCCTCTCTAAGCCTGTACTTTGGCTGACTAGGTGTCAAGTGTCCAATCAGAGAGCTGAACAGCCACTTGCCCTTGCTTCAGTTGGCTCATCAGGGACCTCATCAGGCATTCCAGTCGCCCGAGGAATTACATTCAAATCGGGCAACTCAGCAGGAAACGATTTACATCCAATGCCAACATTCACTGCAGAAAGTAGTGTACTCTTTACAAACATGGAGATGATGAGGAGCTTGTGGAGGGTCATGTAACATATTTGACTTTGATACCACATGTGGTGGCTCTCGTTCTGTCTCAGACCAACAATTCTTTATGTTTGAGCAGGACAATAATATTTCGCTCACCTTAAAGCATGTCATTGTTTCATTTGCAAAGCAGTAGCCACTGTAACCACAAGTGACAATTACAGGTTAAACGGACTGGTAAATGGACTGTATTTATATGGCACCTTTCTAGTCTTCTGACCACTCAAAGCACTTTACATTACATGCTACATTCACCCATTCACACACACAATTATATGCTGATGGCAAAGGCTGCCATGCAAGGTGCCAACCTGCTCATCAGGAGATCTAATCTAATACTCATTCACACATACTGATGGTACAGCCTTAGGTAGCAATTTGGGGTTCAGTATCTTGTACAAGGACACTTCAACATACTGACTGAAGGAGACAGGGATCGAACCAATGATCTTCCGATTAGTAGATGACCAGCTCTACCTCCTGAGCCACAGCCACCCCATAGTGGGATGGCCACAGGATAGTGCTTAAGGCTCAATGTTAGTGTTGTATAGAGTAAAATTTAGCATGAATGTGATTGTAATGTGGCACAAGCAGACAAGAGTTATAATAATAATAATAAGTTTATTTAGTATAGCACCTTTCACAGAAATGAAATTCACAAAGTGCTTCACAGGAGTAAGAGTTAAAAATAAGACCATAAAACATACATAGAGTAAAAACATATGCCACAGGTTAAAATTAACCTTAAAAAACAAAAAACAAAACACAGGCAGCAAGGTACCTCAAGTAGAAACACATGAACAAATGATTATTACACATCACACACTCCAATCACACGACTCAAAAAGACACAAAAGCCAATTAAAAAAGATGGGTCTTCTATAGAGACTGCTGACCATATATGTACAGGAACAGAGTTCCATAGTGTTGGAGAGATGAAAGGGACCCAATATTCTTAGCTACCTTGGGAGCTATACTGTCAGAAACAATAATGAGAACCTCTGTCTTGTCAGTATTAAGCTGTAAGTAGTTGTTTGACATCCAGTCCTTAATAGCAGTCAGACAGTTGTGTAGCGCAGACAGTTTATCGAGGTTATCAGGCTTAAAAGATACATAGAGCTGAATATCGTCAGCATAACAATGATAGGAAACATAACTAAATTTGCTGATAACCTGACCTTGGGGGAGCATATATACAGCAAAGAGAATAGGACCCAAAACGGAACCTTGCGGCACACCACAGGAAAGAGAAGCAGTTTCAGACGTGTAAGGACCAAGAGACACAGAAAAACTCCTATCTGCGAGATAGGAGGTGAACCAGTCCAGAGCGCTCCCTGAGACACCCACACATTGCCTGAGCTTTTCAGTCATTATTCTGTGATCCACAGTGTCAAAAGCTGCGATAAGATCCAGCAGCACTAAAATGGAGCACTCACCCACATCTGAAGACATCAATATGTCATTGGAAACTCTGAGAAGAGCAGTTTCGGTGAAATGCTTCTGACGGAAACCTGATTGGAATTTATCAAAAATGTTGTGTGCAGACAAGACAGCAGTGAGCTGGCAACAACCTTCTCTGAAATTTTAGAAATAAAAGGCAGCTTGGATATAGGTCTGTAGTTATTGGGACTGTATGGATCAAGGTTCGTTTTTTTCGGGAGGGGCTGAACAACTGCATGTTTGAAGTAAGCTGGGACACAACCAGATTGCAGGGAGCTGTTTATAATGGAAACCAGGCATGGCCTAATACACTCAAGTGCATTTTTGAGCACAGAAGTGGGTGAAATATCAACAGGGGAGGGGGAGGATCTCATACTACTCACCAGATCCGTGAGTTCTTGCATGGAAATAGGAGAGGGGAAGAAATGAGGGGATAATGCTAGCTCTGACATCTCTACTTTTATCAACAAAGAAGGAAAGAAAATTGCTGCAGTCCTTATTTGACCAGACAGGCACATCCGGAGGTGCCGGAGTTACGATGTTAATACAGTCAAACAGGACTTTGGGGTTGCGCTTACTGGTGGAGATGAGGTTGGAAAAATAAGAAGCCCTCGCATCTTTAATCAAGTTGTTTAGCTCGGTTAAAAGGTCTTTGAAGTGAAGATGGTAAACACTGAGCTTAGTGGATTTCCACAGTCGCTCTGCCCCCCCACATCTATGCCAGAAATAATGAATGGTGTCATTTATCCAGGGAGATGAATTTATGGATGGAACAGGTCGCAATTTATAAGGAGCCACTTTGTCCAAGATTGTGGAGCAATGAGAGTTAAAAGACTGGACTAGATAATCTGTGTCTGCTTGAGGGAACACTACTGCACTCGGGTTAAAAGCTGCAGAAAACTTTCCAGCTGTGAAGTGATTTAAGATGCGAGAGCATTTCAAACTTTTACTAGGCAGAGAATCTAGGTTAAAAGACAGGTTGAACAAAACACAACTATGGTCAGTAATAGGCAGCACCTCAGAACAAACAGAGTCAATAGATAAACCATGTGTAAAAACAAGGTCCAGGGTATGCCCCCTAATGTGTGTGGGCCCAGACATGTATTAAAATAAAATTAAAAGACTCAGTGACATTAAAGAAATCAGCAGCAAAGCTGCAAGTGACATCATCCACATGAATATTGAAATCACCAACCAAAATAACTTTGTCCAAACTTTTGATGGAGGATAAAAAATCGCTGAATTCAGATATAAAAGAACTGTTAAAACCAGGGGGTCGGTAAATTAAAATACAATAAAACAGATTAGAAAGACCAGCTTTGGTTAACTGCAGTTCAAAAGAGGTGAAGATTGCAGTCTTCACCGTCCGTCTCTGAAAGCAGTTCTTCAAGGCCACAGCAAGACCTCCACCCCGGCCCATGGATCTCGGGGTGCAGATAAAAGTGCAATCAGGCGGGCACAGCTCAATAAAAGGGCTCTAATCCATACATTTCTGCCAAGTCTCAGTCAGAAACAGAAAGTCCAATCCTTTTGAGATGAAAAAATCGTTCAATAAAAGGAATTTATTTAAAATAGAGTGAGCGTTCAACAGTGCTAACCTGAGGGGCACAGAGTCATTGTTAGCAGCAGCCTTGGCCAAGGGGCGCAGGTATCGCGGGTCTGATCCACCATGCACAGAGGAGCGTGGACGGGGTGCCCTGACCCTGATAACTGGAATCAGTGAGCCAGGACTTGAAGTGGGAAGATGGACGGGTGAAAGAGTTACTGCTGGTGGAGGACAATAGGGGGTGCTGGCGCAGGAGACGATGGGATGGGATGAGACAGGAGAGGAAGAGGGGGGTTTGGAGCGGGTGTGTGCTGTGTACACAGTCATGCACGTGGAGCAGACTGGATCGCATGCTGAAAATTTGCCAACAGCATTTGAATACCCTGCCGGTTGGGATGAATCCCATCTCCTTTGAAGAGCTATGCCCAATCTCAGAACAAGTTAAAATAAAATACAAGTTACAATAAAAAACAAGTTTTGAGCGCTACATGCGGAGTGGAGCCAGGTGTTCAGGCTGAATGCGGCTAAAGCGCTCAGCTTTAGCTGAATTTCCAGTGTCCTTTAAAAGGTTAAAAAGGAGATTAAAGTTGCTTTTGGTGTGCTCAGACTCCCGACGGAACGTGTCGTTCGTCCCTACATGCAGCACTATTCGTGTGATGGAGGGTGGGAGTGAGGGCAGCAAGTAGAGGAATTTATCCAGAATCACAGGTACTATGGCACCAGGGAAACAGCGAATAATAGCATTAGTGAAACAAATGTGCCTGGTTATGGAGTCACTGATGATTAATGTGGTGGGGGGAATGAGAGGACAAGGAGGTGAAGTGTGTGAGCTACCTGGACTGAGCAGCGGGCACTCTGTCTGCGATGAGGATGGCTGTTCAGGGACGATGGTCTGCACAGGTGAGCAGGAGTGACGAGGCTTAGCCTGAGGAAGATCTCCCGAGCGTCTGATGATGGCTTGCTGCAGCATCCTACGGTGCTTAGTCCTGATCGTGGAGCAGTGAGCTGCCTATTCTGCGCTGGCCACAGGTGGAGGAGACACAGCGGTGACGGGAGGGGCCAGAGCCGGAGTGGAATCTGCTGGCTCGGATGTCGGCGGGACTGCTGGTAGGACTGAAGGGGCATCAACCAGACGGACTGGAGCCTCGTCCATCAGGGAAACAAAGCGGTTAGATAGAGTGAAAGGAGGTGGTGGAGACACTCTCCCTTTAACCAAATCCTTCCTTCAGCTGCAATGAACCACCTAAGCCCAGGACGGCTGGGACGGCATCGGAGTGGAGCTGTGGACTGGGGCCATTCCCATGCCGACCTCCGGATCAGTTGGCAGCTCCAGTGGTGGTATCCGGTGGCCCTACAACCAGCTCTTGTACGGAGGAATGACCATCTGCTTCAGCCTCAGGACTCTCCAGGTGGGCAGTGTCGGTGTGCATTGAAGGCAGCCAAGGAAGGGTGGCAGCAGAGGCTGAGATCAATCATGACATCGGGTAGGAGAGCGATTGGGCCGCCGGGTTGATAAGGCTGGAGGATTGCATATGGCAGATATACTTTGCCTGGGCGGTGGCGATGGAAAAAAAGCTGTCAATCAGCTGATCCTTTTTTTGGAGTTCTGTCTTCATGTGGTGGATATCCTCCTTCAACTGTGAGTACTGATTATTGCAGTCCACACACAGCCATTAAAGCTGAATTTACAGCAGAATTCAGGTGATTGAAAATCCGTATCCAGTTAAACGATAGGGTTAAAATGACCAATATCTAAAAGTGCATTAAAATGGATATGGCGTAAAACTGGTTAAAAACTGGATAAAGAAGCAATTTCTGACACAGCTTCTGGCGGGACACAGGTTCTGGCGGGTAAACATAGATGCCAACGCATGCAAGTCAGCAAACTCATATTGTCACTTACAGCAATATCTATCTTGCTAACATTAGCTAACAAGCCACCATAAGCTACTGGTCATACCAGACCAAGTAACCTAAGACTGTAGCAGTAAAACCCCAGTGATGATGATCAAGGTTGTGTTTTAACCGATAATGAACTACTCAACCAATTTAACCTTGCAATCTTACATCATTGTCAGACTTATGATGGACAGTTTTTAGAAAAAGGATCAAAATTAAAAAATCCCAACAATACCCACAACTCAATTCAACTTGATTCACTCAACTCCAAAGATTCAGGTGTGTTATGCTAGTAGAATGTTAATGTAGCCTCAAGCCGCTAGCTATGCTAGTACATTCACCATCTTAGTATAGCATGCTAAAATGTGGAACATCACTGAGGGAAATCTTCTGGATTGGCTTCCAGCACAAAACAGAAATGTAGAGCTGTTCCACCAGCACACACTGAGCTGAAGCTTTGTGGTAATGGATCTTATACAGTCTTTAATGTCCTTATATGTAAGGAAAACGTGGTCTTCATACCAAATTCACACCATGCTACTAGCCTAAGATAAAGTGTCTCATTAATTTACAGCAATTTTACCAAGCTATAACCTTAATTTGACAATGATCCATTGAAGCTTAAACTGATCTATGTAGAATATTTAAATGGTAACTAGTCAAACATTTCCATTTTAAGTTGATGCTGTATTTTCTTATTTAAATTTCACTTGTGCTGCTGTTATGGCTGCAGGCAGAGTATTTTATAGTGCGTGTGAACGCAGAGTGTAGCATCGTTTATCTTTTTATGGGCTTAGCAGATAATGAACTTAGTTCTAACTTAATAGTATTTTACTACAAGTGTGGAATAATGGCCTTATTTCTTAAATATCTCCATAACACATGCTTATAATCTCCCCCTATTACCAAACACTTGAGCCTGACCCCTTGAGGTCAAATTGATGTGTGGAGAAAGTGACCTGCCCTGCATTTGACTCTATTAACCCTCAGTCAGTAGAGCCTGATACCTCTGCTAGTACTAGAGTTCATCAGCGAGAACGTTTATAAAGAGGAGCAGTTTACAGCAGTTATGGCAGGAAATGTGCTTAAATAAAGGAGAGGAGGAGGAGAAAGGAAAAGATCAAAAAGATAAGGCCTGGAAGGGATGTAGCAAAGAGGGGTGTGTACTTTAGCAGGTAATTAATTCTCCTAGATTAAAATGCTACATGTTTCATCAGACATTTTCCGAGGCCCTGAGGCAGTGCTCTTTTAGACACAATCAGTATTAATTAAATTGTTTTCCATAGTGTTATTGAACTTTTAATAAGGATAATAAACACCCATTGAGAAGCCCTTTATAGCTGTCTTGAAAGCTCTCTTGAGTCCCTTGGGAAATGTATATCATTAAATATGAGGGTAACCTTTACCTCTGTGTCATTTCAGACTCACTCATGTAGGTCTAATGGAATTTGAGAATGAGAGTGGGAGGACATCATAAGTTTGATAAAGTTTGTCAAGAAGCATTAATTCAGGTGATTTTCACTGCTGTGCCTCTATTATGTGGTCATCATATGTTAAATAATGATTATGTCAAAACATAATAGGTACTAAAGATGTCCTACATAAGGGGCGTAAGTGCTAATTCACTTGTTTTATCAGCCTAAAGAAAAGAAGGACCCCACTGATCTCTTTATAAATTCATGTTCATGCACTATTCAGATTCCAGTTAAGATCCCAAAATTTTAGGCTGAGTTTTTGGTGTTTAAAATGTTACACACTGGTAGTCATGAGAGACCACAAAATGAAAAGTATGAACAATCAGATACCAGTGAATTTCAGACTGACCACCATGTACAGTATGTCTGAGTTTATCAGTCAAATTATCAAATCATATCAAAAATATTTATCCATCAAAACAAAGTTTCATGGAATGTTCTCAATCCATAATATTTAAAGCTTTCCTTGTGTATAAGAAAATAAAGACAATGTAAAAAGCAATACATGGTATTGATATAGTCTGTGGAACTCAAAATAACTAAATTTGAAGCTGTACTGATCCATATTTTCATATTAACAATTGGTCACTGTAATGTGCATAATGTGCACGGTAGTGCCTGTAATGATAAACCCACAGAGAATTATCAGTAAATCTGTGGTTTGTCTCAGCTCTACAGAGCTTTTTGGCCTCTTTTAGCTCCTTGTTTTGGTTTCACAGCCTGCAAATTCAACTTTCATAAACCTTGTTTCCAGCAGCAGGTGAAAAAGCTCTTACAGTATATACTAGTGATGTCACCATACTGGAATTACCACTGAAGTTCCACTGCTCTCAAAACCTGATTTGATACCGTGGCAAAACCAGGACATACTCCTTTATTTAAAAACTTTTCATAAACATTAAGAATTCAACAGAAACATGTGTGCATACAGGCTGCATTAGAGTAAGAGTTACAAATTAAATGTTGGCATGTAACCTTCAAGTAGAAAGCAAAGCAGCCCAATAAACAGTCATTTCAAATTGGAGGAACTGTATGAGATGTCATGCTGTAACAAAAAATACAGCTGTGTGATTCTGTGCTCTCATTTTGGTTTCTTGTAAGTATGACCGAAACTTTAGGTGTTTCAGCATTTAAACAAACACACTCCGGCTATATTAGAGTAATAACACTGAGTTATAGAGTGAGGTGTTCATACTACTGATAACTAAAAACGCTGGTATTAGTATTAATTTCTAAATGCCAGTATTGATTTGGTATCTATGTATCTGTGTATTGATTCTTGTGAAATCCCTTAATTATTGACTTTTTAATGTGGTTGTCGAGTTGTTTACAAGAATGGTTCCCAAACTGGGATCTGATGACCACCAGAAGTCCTTGAGAGGGCTGCAGGGGTTCCCAGCAAAAGCACAAACAGATTAATTTCACTTTTATTACACTAACTTCAAGGGAATGTAGCTTCTTAGGACAAAATCCTCTCAAACATGGGTCTGTGGTCTATTGTGCATCTATTTTGGAGGTCCTTCACATGAAAAGTTTGAGACTGCCTGGTTTCTCAAAATCCCAAGAGTACTTGATTTTTCTAGCTTCCATTTATATCCATTGCTCACTTTTTGCTCCTTTGGGAAGCAGTTATGTTTTGTCAGGTCATGTCATGTAATGTCTTTCTATTCAGAACATTCAGAATTTGTAAATCTGAACCCATGATTTGAAGGTTTTTGTTGTTTAATAAATTAAATTCTGAATTATTATTATTATTTTTTTTTTTTCAAATTTATCAAATTTTTGCTTTGATTCTTTCTTAAATTTAATAGCTAAATAAGTACGCATAATAGTATGCATATTTATAATATTTTTTTCCATTGTTCAACATTACCATTTAGGTAGAGGCATTCAAGTTATGACAACAGAATAGAAAGTATTTTGTTTTACTTTTGTACGGCACTTTGCAGGTGGGACGTAGATCTTGATGGCTAGCACCATTAAGGTCTTTGATAATACAGTAGTCACCCTCAGTCCAAAGTGGCGGAGGCATAGCTCTGCTGCTGCACGCTGATGTTGCAATGGAATGACCAATTAGCTTTCACTTCTTATCAATGTTCAATGTTCTTTGGTGTAACTGCACCCCTAGGTCTGAGCCTGACTCCACTCACAGCATAATTTTGAAAAATACTAAAAAGTGGGCAAGGGACTGAGGAGAGGAGAGGGGAATGGAGAGGAGGGGGGAGCTCAGTGGTGTACAATAATAATAATAATAATAATAATAATAATAACAATAATAATGAGAGGGAGGCAAACAGTGCAACAACATTTAAATGAGCCAGAAGTCTTGTTCTGCAGTTATCAGCTGGTAAAATCTTGTTTTAAAACCTTAAATCGTGGTGTAGCAGCTCTGCTACACAGTGGACAGGTTCAGTTTCAGGTTCAGCTGACAGACAGGGCAGACAGTTTCGGTGGAGCTCCAGTTACACCGTGATTTAACATTTTAAAACACGGTTTCACCAGGGCGAGACGTGAGGAGGATTTCTGTTGTTTTTGTGGCTGCCAGCAACTATTCCTCCCGTGGAGAGTTGCAGACTGACAGACTGTAGCTGCCATTAGCTCCTGAAGCTCTCTTTTGATCAGCATATATTTGAAAATGAGCACGGGGCTGGGGGAGATGGGCGTTAACATTCTACCATCTATATAAATTTCATGACGTAGAGAACTCCCAAACGGTCGACTCTATGTTAGCGTTGACTCCAACTTTTCAAGGCCGACTTGAAACAGCAGATGACAGGTTGAGCTATTTTCAACCATGAAATGCTGATGTTTTTATAAATTTGGTGTCAAAGTCACTATTAACACCAGCATTGATGCGTTTCATCACAGTACAGTCTACTTTAGTTTACAGCTCAAAAAACACATTTAAGTGTGTAATACTTCTTTAATGGCTCTCTGGTTGACTTTTTGAGCCCTTTGTACATACTTTCCATGAGTCAACAATTCTGAAGGCCAACAATACTGTTTTTTAGTATCTGTCTGTCTATCCATCACTGCCATTGAAAGACATCTACATGGAAAGTTACCTGCAGCTGCCATACTTTTTTGAATAAAATTATTTGTTGGTACAAAATGTCCCTTTCTTATATTTCACAAAATGCCAGACAGTATAAATGAAAAGCACTCCTTCAGTTTACTTTTGCCCTTTGAAAATGTCATGCAAATACTCAAATGCATCATTTTCTTTCTCAGTCACAGTCAGGTAACATTCAGGGACTAATGTGTTCCGCTAAAGAAAGAAAGTGGAAGAGCTCCTGCTGAGGACAAATATGACGAGATGCAGGGAGGAACACAGATGTAGAGATAGTTTGTTTCTGTGTAGAGAAGGCCTGAGAGCCAGGGGAACGCTAGGAGATCTGAATAACTATTCCAGTTGAACTTTTTCACTGTGCCGAAGAGACCTTCAGGGACCTCCATCTGACAACTTCCAGGAACCTTTTCACCTACCAATCATACAAGGTCAGCCAGGGACGGGAAATAGAAATTGCAGTTAATATTGTATTAGTATTTCTGTAATTATATCATTTATTTCAGGTTTAGTTTAGCGCTGTAGAATTTCAATGCCCTTCTTAGAAACTTCTTAGAGTTAGGGATACCCTTTAGGGTGCTTCTATCCCTGAAATTGTCTGAATAAAACAAAAGAATCCTAGAAAACAAACATCTTAATGAGGTAAACATCTTGTCTGACCCAAGATGAACCTTTTCTTGTCACTTACAATTCCATTTGGCCTCTCCATCGACATTGTCCAAAACCTATCCGCGAAGTGAGGAGCAACGGTTTGGGGAGGATTTGTAATGGTCGGTATCTAACTGTGAAGATTCAGAAGTGATTAATGAAAACTAATATTTCATGGCAATTAAAATAATTAAAGCTGGAGGGCTTTTTGCTGTTAGGCTGGATTGCTGCAGGAATGAGGTGGCAACAAAGCTGAGAAGCAAATTGCATTAGTAAGTTGAGGAGAACTGTATTAAAATGCAAATGTACAGCTGTTAATAGTTCTTCAAAAACCAATAATCCCCCACAGTCAGTCATGTGTCAAAATGGTTAATGGAAAAATATCCCAGAGGCACGCGGGGTCCTTTTTCCATTCCGCTTTTGATTAAAGCAGAAATTCTGTTCGGGGAAAAAGCGCGGTTTAGGTCAGCATGGGATTGGCAAAGATGGCTTAATGTGGGCAAGATCCCAAACTCATTGTTCTGATGCCCTGATTTCACAGACATGTCTTCTCATGGGAAGAATCCTTATCATGAACAAGAGGACGGCAGCCTGCATAAGATCTGCAGTTATTACAGGCATTCATCATGCAGCTGAGTGGGACACAACCTGTATGAGGAAATATTGACATGAAATAATGCTCTGTGCTGATGAATGAAGAGGGAGCGGTTCAGAATGTTCCAGTTGCATCACCAATACTCAATAAATGTTCTGTCAGATTAGGCAAATTACAGAACTGGCAGTTAGATTAGTTAGTTAGAGTAGGTCATACTTTATTTCATGGTAGATTGTACTCATAGTCTACTCACTTGCATAATCAGGTATTTAAAATGGAAAATATTGCCATATTTCTTTAATCTTATGTACATATTGTCACAAATATACTATTCTAATACTCTTACACTCATTTTCAGGGTAACATTTATTGTACGGTCACATACCAGCAACTGGAATAGCTTAATTTTTATTTGATGTAGGATTAGCATTATATAATTTAATATTTATTATCAAGTTGCTGTTATAAACATAGTTATCATTACTTTGTTACTTGCACTAAATATTTGTTTTCTTATAGGCTTGTAAGTGATACAGTTAGCAAATTGAGAAAAAACACACAACACAACTTTACATCTAAAGTCCCATGAGAATAACCTTGTGGGTGCCATTTACATTAAATAATCAATAAAGGCATCATATGAACATTGAAACAGATTTTGCTTGTTCCTCTTGTTCATGCTGGCTTTTAAGAGACCCCTCTCTCACATTCCTCCCAATGTAAGGGATGTAGGATGAAACCCACTGTCCTCATTCAGTGTAAAAATATATTCCAACGTTTATCTGAAGTTTATACAAAGCTTCAGCAGACTGTCTTAATCAAATCACGTGGATGTTTTCCAAAGTTACAGTAAGTATGGTAATTTTAAGGAAGAAACCAAACCAAAACGATAGAGGCAAAAAAAAAAAAAAAGGTTATGTGACTTTGCTGCATTTTCAAACATCAGAGCAGCACAAATGACACAAGCTGATGATGTCTCTCTGCTTTCATTTACTTTTTTCCATTTACATCATAGCACAACATTTCACTACACATTCATCGCACAATCTGACAGCCTCAAAATGATAATGATGAATACAGTCTGATATAGATTGCAACCAAGATTTTATTAGACCCATCTGGTAGCCTACATGCAATAACATGCAATAAATTTACACTATCGCTGCTGTTGCACAGTCTATAAGCACCTTGACAAATATGTTGCTACTAAAAACACTGTGACTTTGCAACATATCCACTTGATTAATTTAATAATTTTACTAACACAGTCTGCTAAAGCCTTTTATTACCTATAGGTAAACTTTGGAATGTATTTTTGCACAGAACAAGGGCTATGGATTTTGTCCCCCATTAATTACATTAAGAAGGAAAAGATATTTAAAAGGCCAGTATGAACAGGAGGAATGATTACAGCAAGAAAAAACAGTTCGATGTTCATATGAACACCTGACTATTGTTTTAAGAAAGACTTGAAAAATTTTGAACCTTTCCTTTAAAGTGTTGGACAGAACAAACAACATATTCATGATTTATTGTAGCTGGTTGTAGCTGCTCCAGCAGTATGGCCCCAGGGATGGTGGTCATTTGGTGGGTTGGTCGGTTGATTGGTGCACCACTTAAGTCCAGACTGAAATATCTTGACATCTTTTGGATGAATTGTCATGAAATTTTGTACACACATTCAAGGTTCCCAGAGGATGAATCCAACTGACTTTCTTGAAACCCTGATGTTTTATCTCATGCCACCAGCAACTTGCCATTTTTTGTTACGAACCTTACCTGCTGAGCATCAGCATATTAGCATTGTCATTGTAAGCATGTTAGCAAGTTGATGTCACCATTACATTCAAAGCAGTTCTGTGCCTAAGTACAGGCTTACAGCACTGCTAGCATTGTTGTAGACCTTGTCAGTTTGTTTGTGGATTTAGTATTGTTCAGTATTTGCTGCCCAGCTAGTATGCAGACCTACTGGCTCTCTGGCAGCCTGCCTTGCAGCAGCCGCATCACTATCCAGTACAATGAAGACAAAGGCACCGACAGGAGCCGAAAGTAGAGTCAACTGGCAGTATTGTGTTCCAGTTGCCACCAATGCCAAGTGAAACTAAGTCACTGTGCAGCAGTACGCTATGGTGTGGACTGTTTTTGTTGGATTGTGTTGCTGCTGCCTGCCTTTGGCAAAAATAAACCGAAACTGTGGGGCACATAGGCTCTCCAAACACTCTAAGCAGTCATTATGATTAATGATAATTGTGTTATAAATACTTTTGCATACAAATTCCATGCAGTGGTCACAGGTATGGGATTCAATGTATTTAAGACTCATGTCAGGATATGTTGTTCCCTATGTTTTCTTGACATCATATTGCTGATAGTACACAAAATGAGTGACCATGCAATAAAGCTGTGGTCAGATTGTAAAATAGTGTTCATGTTTATTGGAATTTGTAAGACAGCTGTTAATGTGCAGTGTGTGCTTTACGCAAAGGTTGGATGAGGGGGTAGGTGTCTCTTTGGTTTTCTCCAAATATTCATCATTGCTCAATATATACGTATGTGGATAGTTGCAATTAATACCCATTTTTTAACTTTGTTCTGGAGCTGACTCAAACATGAGTCCTTTCCTGGATATGTTTTCTTGAGCCTCTTGTTTAAAATCCTCCACAGTGGAAATATGTGGAACAAATATGTTTCAGTCCCAAATGAGACTAAGAAGAGTGATTGAAATCTTACCACCTTGAAAGGAAGCTTCATGGCTGCTGTGTACCACATTAAATTTGATAGTGGGTCTCACTGTTAAAAAATGCTATGAATTCACAAAGTGTATCCAATAAAGCTTCCCACAGAGGAAAACAGTCAGTAATACATCTGTTACATATAAGTATGTGGAAAAAATTAAGTTCAAATGTGTAAATTTTTTAAAATAAGTAGAAATACATATCAAACTAAAATAATTTTTTTGGTCCAGACTCTCAGAGCATGGATATCAGAAAGTGTGCGAGGGCCACATGAGGTATATTGCTATACAGTATATATACGCAATATAATAAAAAGCATTCACAGTGACAAGATGTAGTGGGTTGAATATTTGAGTCAGATAAATACTCAAGAAACATATCTTGTGTCCTTCAAATAAGGACATCACCAGCAGTAAATGTTGGGTTTGCATTTGTGGTAACTTAATACAGCTCTGATACAGCTGTGGGAGAGGGAACAGTAAACAGTGAGGGCGATGTCAATGAGATACAACACAAATAGAAACACTGGATTACATGCTGAAGCATTTACTGTGAATCTCCCGTGCTTGTGAAGACTGTTTGAATCCAGTGTGGGAATGGTGGACTTAAACAGGGTTGAAACTCTCTTCAGTCTTAACCATCCTGTAGTTGTGATGAGCAGATATTATAGAAACCAAGCATATGTAAAATGCTGACATTAAACAATAAATTATGTCATTGGTCATATTTCAGGCAAGTGCAGAATCATCCAGTATCAACATTCTGTCTGGTGAAAGGTTTGGGAAAGCAAACATGACAGGTGTTTGTTTTTTGCCATAAACATGGACATATAATCCTTGGCAAAGCTGTCTGAAAAGAATCAATCCCTATTATATATGTCTCTGTATAGGATTCCATTTAGTTTACAGCTTTTTGTCTGTGCATCAGTCAGTCTGTACACTACAATGTCCTACACTTCAATCGCAGTTCTGATCGTTTTCCTTCCTTCAGCTGTTGTACCTCTTTATTTAGTTGGACACAATTTATCAATTCATCAGTTATAAAATAAATCTTGTGAAGTAACAATTCCCTACAGGTACTCATAGAATTAAATTAAATAATTTTCTCTGTGGCATTGCTGTGAGATAAAATTGGCATCTGTGTTCAGTACATTTAAACTGAACAAGAACACTTGTGTTACATGTTTACCTCCACAGTGATGGTATTTAGTCATATACAATCACATGTTCAAGAAATCCCTGCTGGCTTGTTAAAAGTGAGCATTGAGGGCAAACTTTTGGAGGCAGCTCCTTAATGAGGACAGCTATAAAAGCACCCCATGGACCGCCAATGAACACACAAACCTGGCATCCACTTTAATTACTGATAAGTTGTGAGCCAGCTAAAGGCAGCGGATTTCCCTCCCCCAGAGGCTCTAATCTGTTTAAAGCCGACTGCTGATCCTAACTGCCGAGTCGGAGGATTCGATGGCAGGTGCCACTGTGAAGTCCCAGAACAGACGCTATCAGTCTCGCATCCCAATCTCCACATCTCCCAGGGACTGAATACAAGTTTGCCTCTATGTGTCCAACTTTCTGGCACGCTCGATTATTAGGAAATCTGCTCGATCACACATGGTGCGAGATCAGAAGAAGCTCCAAGAAGTAATTATAGTCAGGCACGGAGCTTATGTGTACTGGTTCTCTCTTACTGAGGAGGCAAAGTGACGCTTTCCACAGACTGTTTACACTCTGTACACTATCCACATGTGAATTATGGAGGCAGTGTAATTTGTCATAACACATACCAAGTGCTCCGAAAAATCCATATTTAATCATTTAGTCATTTCTTCAGCCTGAAGACAGACTTACTATATAGTACAGAAATAATGTGACTCCTGGCTGTGATTATGCTGCCTTATAATGCCTCATGAGGAGGTGCAAAGATTTCCTATATGCTGTGTATTCATGTGTAATAAATGGGTCAGACTATTTAACTACACTAGTTTTTGAGTACTGTCTGATTTGTAATAATCAAGCACTGAAAGTGGCACAAAATGCAAGGTCACTGAATATTAAGTCATCCTGCATGCTGCAGGATTGTAGATCCAGAGATGTTCCTTTCATTTACCAGTATTTTTTCCAAAGTCAAGCTCTGCACAGAAAGCTGTAAGTCCTGGCTGTTGTTACTGGAGAGGTCTTCAGTGTCTGCAGATGAGTTTTGGAGATGCTTGTTGCCCAAGAACAAAAACCCAGTGACTGCAGGACAGTAATCTCCTATTCAGTAACAAGATGAGGCAAACCTTCCAATCTAGTACCTGAAAGAATGTAAACAATAACTGTGGTTAGTAATAATGGCCTGATCATGCAAAATATGTCTAATGTTGGGTGGTGCTAGCAAGGCAATCTGATGCTATGCTTATGTAAATCAAAACCCATGCCATAGTTCGGGACTGCTGCATCAACCTCTGTAACCCTTGTGTCAGGTATAAATCCAGATTCATGTTATACAGCACTGTGCGAAGTCTAGGTGAATGATTCAGAAGTAGAATACCCCAGATGATTGGTTACCGGTTGAATCACAATTGCTCATTGGTAGAGTCTTGCTACAGTGTCATCTCTGCTCTGAGAATGCCAGTCAGACTGTATACCTAATCTTTGATCAGGTGAAGTGACACTGTCATATACCAGTTGTTGATATAAGGGAAAGCACACCCCTGCAAGAAATATGGTTCTGCCTGGACAGATTGGAGGGCATATTAAATGGGAGAGTGGTTGGTTAAGGGGAGAGCAATTTAAGAAAGAAAAAGAGAGAAAGAGATAGAGAAAAAATCAGGAAATACATTTTATCTATTTTGTTTAATTACTTTAAGAAAGCAAATTTGATTAAGAGAATTTTAAGATTAAGAGTTTTTTTAAATCATTATTATAATAACAGCATCTTAGTTTAGCTTCCCGATCCACACTGCATACCAGCTAGTGGCGGTAATGCACCATTTCGTTGTTTGCCACCAACCAATAAACCTCAAGAAAAAGAAGGTGAAGAAGAAGGGAGCAGAAAAGAGGATGTCCGTGCAGCTGTGTGCATGTAATCATGCCTAAATTTGTTGAGATGAGTTTCCTGAGTTAAACCAGATTAAGCTTGATTTGTTTGTTTTCATGTCATTCTTTTTGAGACACTTGTTTTTTCGTTTTGGTTACATTAGTCTGAATAAATTACTTTTTTAAGTCATTGAAAAAGTCTCTGAGTCTTCCTTCTGTCACTTTCCTTGACGCACCTGCTAAGCACACAGGGACAGTTTGGAATTTTTGACATTTCTCACTGGTAATGAAATCTAGTCACGTTAATACTGGACAACTCAGCAGTGCATGATTTATATCTGGTGCCAACATTGAGCGCCCGTGCAGGAAGTAGTGTGGCTTATCTGTAGCAAGGTGGAAAGTAAGGATGTGAACTGTAGTTTGCATCAAAATCAATTATTATTATCTTTAAACATAGCCATGATATTTCCCTAATATTAATCAGTATATAATCTGAAAGGACCAGTGTGTAAGATTTAGTGGCATCTACTGATGAGGGTGCAGATTGCAGCCAAATGAATACCCTTCCCCTCACCCTCCCCTTCCAAGTGTGTAGGAGAAGCTACGGTGGCTGCTAAACTTGCACAAAAGTCCCTCTCTAGAGCCAGTGTTTAATTTGTCCATTGTTGGCTACCATAGAAACATGGTGGTACAACATGGTGGGTTCCATGGAAGAGGACCCGCTCCCTGTGTAGATATAAAGGGCTCATTCTAAGGTAACAACAACACAACGATTCTTATTTTTAAGTGATTATACACTAATTAAAACATACTTATGAATATTATATTCCATTTCTGCCAAGTCTGTTCCACTAGACGCCACTAAAGCTTACCTCCTCCTTTAAAGGAATAGTTCAACATTTTGAAAAATATGCACTTTATTCACTTTCTATTTGTGTACAACATAAATAAATGACATTTAACATGTTAATTAGCGGGCTTTAGAGGTGTAAGTTGACCTTTTGTTTCTTTTGTTTTGTTTTTGTTTTTAATTTGAACAGAGCCAGAAGCTAGAGTAACCATATCCAGCTCTGTTAACACACAGGTCTAAGAGTGGTTATTAGATCTCCTCATCTCACTCTTGGAAGGAAAGTGAATAAGCAAATATCTCAATATGTTCAACTGCCTTATGTTATGGAATTTTTCATCTTTAGGGGTTACAAATTGGGTTACACTGGGTCAAGTCTGGGCCTTGAGGTAACACTGTAATTCTTAAGCAGGAAGGAGACATATTCTCCTCTCCTTGAGACTCCAGCTGTCTGTGATGTTTTGGGGGAAGCAGGAACCTCTCTGATAGAAGGTAAATTAGCATTGCCATGGTCACCAAGGTCGGAGGAAGCTCTCCTAAACAACACAGATAGGTGGATGTGTAGATTCTATTGACACAGTCAGACATTCAAACCAAAACTGCTGAAGTTCCATGCAACGTGACCTGAACTGACACGGGTAAAATGCAGTTCCTTGTTTAGAAACTAGTGAACCAATTAGACTAATTTTTCATATTGTAGGCTGATAAAGAATAGGACTCAGACCTTCAGAGGACAGAACAGAAAGAGACAGCATCCGAGTTGCAGATGACTTCGATTTTCGCTATTTCAGTTCTCCTTGATCAAGTACTTCAATAAACATTTCCAGCTTTAAGACATCAAAGGCTCGTGTCCACTTTTCTCCACTGAGGTGCTGACCATCGCTCAAAATATCCACAACACCTTACCTTAACTATAGTTTATTTTCCATAACCTTAAACATCTTTTAGTTCCCAGTGTGGTTATTCTAGTAATAAATTGTTTTTGAAATGTAATGATTTTGTAGAATTATCCACTAACAACATTCTGTTTGGTGATAGTTGTGACATCAGTGTGTGAAGTCCTGTGGTCAGAGATTTGCAGCCTGCCAGTGACTGCTCAGAACAAAATGAACTGCAGCACCCTGGGCTAGAATACAACCCATTTTAAATTGCAACACACTAGTAACAAGATGTTTTAAGCATCCACAACACAGTGCACAGTGCAGTAAACTCCATTATTTTCTTTGTGCTGCTTAATTCTCTTGTCAGGAGCTCTCGGGAACTCAGAACTATTTTCTTGTAAGCCATTGTATTACTACACACTGGAGCCTGGTATTGTAGCTCCTTCAATCAACTGACAGGTGTAGTGATATGTAACCAAACTTCAACAACTACTTACTGACTCATTTTTAACAGCCAGACTGACAGAAAGAACTCACACAAACCAACATTCAATCGATAAAATTTACTGTATTCTTTAATTCATATGTACATCTCCATCCCTTACCACCCACCCCCAATAAAGAAAAACTCAATGAATACTTTTAATATATTTAGTCAGTTTTACAGCTTCTGTACAGGATTGCTGTTTTCATGAAATTCACATCTAGGGCAGCAACATCATTTTCTTTGTTAGAGGAACCAAGAACGAGCATAAATGGAGTGAACAAGAGCGGGAAGGGGGGTAAACACAGCTCATGGGGGGCATATACAGAAGCAGCGCAATTGGGATAAACTATGTACAATACAAACCATTCACACAAATTAGGTTCTAAGATATAGAATTCAATACATTACATTTGATATATTAAGTGACAATGAGCAAGCCCCCTCCCCCTCAAACAACCCACTGATAGATCAGTCAAGTAATCAGACAAGAATGAACCAATCACCCAACGAACTCAACATCTGGCTGTACTAGCAGGAGCACTCTGATGACAGCTGAGGATTGACAGTGTTACAGTATCAGAGCGCATTAATGCTGAAACTCGCCTGAGGGAGAAGTCTGCTCAGTCCCAGCTCACCCCTACACAGGTAAGACCACCTCACATCTCTAAAAGCATTAAACTCACATTAGAATCATCACTGCATCTTCAGCTGCCTTGCAAGTTTTGTAAAAACATCAGAGGATTTCGTTTTTTTTTAAAATTCTTTTTAAATGAGGAGTTAATTTTGTTTTCCAGTTATGCAGGATAAACTGCAGAGCGTAAATAGCACAGCAGGGGCAAACAGTCCATATGTTGGTATCCAGAGAGTCAATGCATTGTATTAGGAATATACTGAAATAGCAAAACAAAGTTATTAACATCTAGTTTGACAAGGAGTGTGAACTAAACATTAAAGCAAACAACAAAGGGTAGAGTTTAAATAGTGATAACAACCCCAATAAAATGACCAATAATCCCCTGCTATCTACACATGGTTACACAGGGATAAAACATAATTCAGGAAAACAAATCTAACCGATAATAATCCTAGTAATCACAGAGTTTCTCAGGTAATTTTAAGCATTTTACAGTCTTCTTTTCCGCATTCTTTAACAGTTAAAAGCTGTCGCTGTGAAATTCAGAACATTAAATTGGGAAATTAGTTGGGATGGCTGACACTCTGATATGGACATGTTTAGGGACAGAACGGCTAACATACACATTTCTCTGGGTTAGGTAGAAGCCCCAGTCTGTGCTCCACTCGTCCACTATGCTGCATGTGAACGTATGGGAACGTCAGCCGGAGGGGAAGTAGGGAGTGTCACTGTGGTAGTTGTAGTCCGGGCACACTTTCTGCACCAGTTTGTAGTCGGTGCTGTAGAAGGAAATGAAGATGCAGATGACTTTGAAAGGTTTGGAGCAGAGCCAGGAGACGTGGCTCTGGGTCTGCTCCTGGTAGCAGGTCTTGGACGGGTCGAAGTTGCAGAGCGTGTTCTTGGCACCCTTCTCCACCTTCTCATACTCTATGCGGCAGTTGAAGGACTTTGAATCCTTGGCGTCGATGACTGACTGCTGCGCTGCCACGTCAAACTCCACTATCTTGGTGGGAGGGACCAAGCTGACAGACACGTTACCCTGGCCTGTGGAGTTGTGGCGGAAGTAGACACTGAAGGTGCCATTGCCGTGATCTACGATCTTACCAGTGATCAGCAGGTTGAGTTTGACCGTCTTTATGTTGGAGTGGAAGTCCCCCCAGCCGAACATCTTCTTGAACTTCCCCGTTTTGACCATGGGCCGCCGTTTAGCCCGCGGCCGCGAGTCCTGTAGGTCTGTGGAGTTCCTCAGCCAGTCCCACAGGTCCTGCTCAGAGTAGGGTTCTGGAGTATCATAGCGAAGGTCCAAGGCTGTGCTGTTCTCTTTGCCATGCAGAGTCTGTGACAGCAGCCTACTGATGGACATATCCTTACTGCTTTCTGTCCATATATGCTTTAGTGTGGATTTGGGGCTCCCAGACTTCACAATGTCTGACTTTGAGGCATGGGCACTTGTGACCTGGGGAAGAGAGAATAAAAAATTCATCAGCTGATGTGCAATGTGTTTGTGGCTCTCCTGTTTGTTCATTTGAACCTGTTTGGCATGTGCAACTCACACCTTTATAATTATTAATATAATATTAATTATATTGTTAGTTCACTGTATTTTAGTATTTTTTCACTAAAATACAGTATGTTCTTAATGTCTAGCACACATGTTGAATATATTTCCTTGCTGTGGCCTAAGGGGAAAACACCTACTGCAGCTACAGTTGGTGAGAACCACAGTTGTAATGGCCCCTCAGCCACAAGGCTCAGCTTTGAAAACTTACTTTGACAAGACAAGTCGCACAGAGGTGATACTTGTTTGCATGCTTCATCAGTTGTGTATCAATAGTGAAGAGGAATGGTTTGGTAAATGTACATTGAGTTACAGGCGCAATGTGTAAGACCTGCGCAGAATTTTAGTTTAAAACATTCAAAAGTTAACTAAAATTTTTAACAAAATGTCAAGAAATAATAGTTTTACTGCAGCTCTTTGGTAATTTACCGCTGGCTCTAATGTCTCTGTAAAATTTTTAATATCTTGACGACACTATAGCACAGTTTCACTTTAAACAGTAAGCTTTACACTACATTCAGTGAGTGATAATGGGGGAAGGGTGAGGGGGACTGTGCTTTCTGGTGATATGCTGCCCCCTATTTGTTTGGATCAGTGGCCAATTCTTACACATTGCACCTTTAATTTTCCAACTTTTCTTTAAGTGCAGCACACAGCGGCTCCTGTAAGCTTTTGTACAGGAATCAAATGGGTCTTCTGTCTTTTCCTGATGCATTTCAACCTTTGTTGGTATGTTAATGCCCCAACTTTCCATCGGTGAAATAGCGTGAAACCATTAGCCAATGTGTAATGTTGCACACATGCATATGTGTTCTCATTACTAGAGTACAACATACAAACAAGACACTTTTCCATAGCGTCACTGATGGCCAAACACACCTTAAAGCAGAGGTCTAATCAGCTAGAATAAGTGGAGACACCTGTGTGGGTGTAGATGCCCTTTAAAATAACAGCTAATTAATTCCTTATGCCACCCAACAGCCCCAAATCCTCAAATTTCCTCTCAGCTCATTGTTAATATCATGGAAGTCAATGCATTTTTTACTTTTTACTGACTTTGAAAGTCAATGCATTTTTTACTCTCCCAGCGATAGTTTTGTCTTACAGTATCACTTGTTTATAATTTTAAAGAATCATGTGTAATTTCAAAAAGGTGGATGGGGGATCTCAGTACAGGACCCTAAAAAGAATTGGGCTGGCCCTGCCAATACAAGAATGTACTTCTGTATCGGGAGAAGTGATGCTTCATGAAATATTACTTATCTATATCATCTATATCATTCAGGAAATAATGACTTTCACATTCAAGCATGCCGTTTTCTACAAAATTGACCGATCAAATGTATTCTGTAGGGGTTAGAGATAATCAATCTTTGCTGCAAGCTTCAATTTCAAATCATGAAGGCAGACAGCTCCAAATTGGGAATTATAGTGCAGCAAGCTGAGCGAGAAAGAGAATACAGCAATCAAAGTAAAACATATTGCTCCCATCTCCTCCCTCTGTCAAATAGAGGGAGTATCCGCTGGCTCACACAGATAAAGGCAGTAGCTGTTCAGCAGGTAAAGACCGGCCTATTAACTAAAGAGTGCTACTTGAACTGATGATTGATGAACCCAAGGGTTTTCACTATTTAGTGCCGATGAGTGGAATTAGGTTCATACAGGCCCCAGTGGAGGTATGTGACATTGATTGCCTGATTTCTACTGTAAGACGTGACAGCAGATCCGTCTTGCTGAGGTTTTTGCATTTTGCGGTTTGCCCCCAGGATCGATACTTAGAAAATAAGGTTTCGCTACCAATCAGTTGGCCCTTCGAATTGAATTGCCTCCCAGCGCGTCTCTCAGCAGCACAGGGACATACAGTCAGCTTTATACATAATGTTACAAGGAGAATATACCGATATTGTGAAGTATGGCACAGATTGGACACCAGAATGAAAATAAGATTGGACTTGAAGGGGTTTTTAAGTTTTGGATTACGTTTTATAACAGTGTTTGTGTTGAACTACTTCTCTTGGCCAAAGCTATAATTGTGATTTATAAAATAATACATGTAGATCTTTCTTCAACAAGTTGGGGCACTCATTTTCAGTTGTCGTAGGTGTAGGGGTAGCTAATAAGAAGCATCTAGCATTGCGTTGCATCTTTGCCATAATGTTAGCTAATGTTTCCAGTTCTTGGAAGAAAAAATAACAGATTTATGAACATTTATTAAAAAGTAAACTAATGTTAGCAGTTCTAAGAGGGAAAAAGGGAAATTTATAAATTTATAATTGTATCACAATACCACTGACAAGGAACCTACAAAACTACCAAACAGCTGGGAGAAACTATACAAAGAAGCAAGTCAGCAAACAACATTTATAGAGAGGAAAGCTAACATTAATGTGACAAGCTAGTGGTGATGTTCATGTAAGATTAACTTTGAACATTCACTTTAAGTTGGTTATCTTTCATATATAAAGGCTATGAGTGCAGGATTAATGTAAACTGTGACCTTTCTCTTTCTTTCTCTATATGTTCGCTAAAGGAATAGCATCAGTGTTATACTATGCTTTAGCTGTTCGTCTCAAACTGAACCTAGACTGTGAATACTACTGTAGTGATTCCAGCTTCTGAATGATCAGCTTCTCTACAATGGAGAGCACAGGTAGCTGCAAGAAGTAACCAAGAACAACAGTGAGTTTGGGAATGACTGCAATTACCAAGGAGTCTGGTATAACAGTGCAGAACATAACCACCATAAAATGACAAAATGTGAAAAAACAAATATACATTTTTGTCATACGACTAAAACTACATCAAATTCATGTGCTAAAATGAACACTGATCATCAGCCAACAAGCTGTGGCTTTCACAGGTACAAACTGATGGCTAATTTGAAAAAAATAACATTAAAAGGGTATTCATTACATTCAAACCTGTAAGTACAAACTGTTAAATCACAAGCCAACTGGAGATCTTGTTCTACATTAAACATGAGGGAAATCAAAAGTGAAGAAACAAACAGAAGCTGACTGAACTTAAAAGCCCACTCAGGGGAGCTGAAGAGGGTCTCAGGGGATCTATCTTTAGCGCGAAGGGTTAAACTCAGAGAGCACTTGGCTGCGTGAGGCAGACACACTCAGCAATCATTTCCTATTCAAACAGGTGAGGTGGCCTTCTCATACTGAAGAATATAACAGCACAGTTGAGGGTGAGGATTACATTGGAATGGATTTATGATAATGTGCCTGCTTATGAAGAGGATCGGGAAAAGTCCCTTTTCTCACAGTGCATTCAATGGAATTTATTAAAAACTGAACATTAAAACACAAGACAAAACGCTAGAGATGCAGTAGCATTGAGGGGAATCGTCTTTTTTTTTTTAATCCTCATAGAAATTCAGTCTTTGAACATTTAGTCAGCTGTAGAAAATGACATAAAAAGCATGAAACAAGCCAGCAATACAGTGGTGTGTAACCTTGTTTTTTTTTTCATCTTAAACAGCAGAGTAAAAATATTCTGTTGCATGCAGGTTTCTTGCATTTAAGATTTTAGTACTGACAGCAAAACTGTATTATAAGTATCAAAAGTAACATTTTATTATGCAGGATGACACCTATAAGTATTATGTTATACATTCTATAATTGAACAATATTACTAATGTATTAACATGTAAACAGCTCTGTAGCAGGTGGAAAAAAGTGCCAATTTTAAGTATTTTATATACTCCTGGGTAATATGATATATAAGAATGTCTCTCATTATTTGCACATAATAAGTTTTTAAAAATTTCTAAAAAAAAAAAAAAAAAAAGAAGTAACTAGTACAGCTAGTAAATAAATATAATGGAGTAAAAATAATAAAATATAAAGTAGCATTCAATTGAAATAGTTAAGTACAGCACAAGTAGTCAGGTACAGTAAGTGAATGTATTTAGTTACTTTCCACCACTGATACTAGCCTGTATGTAAATGAACTTAGACATCTACTGAATGTAAAGGTATTGGCTGGTGTTATTCTGTACTTTTCTTATTGTCAACAAATAGCATGAACAGACCCAAACCAACAGTCTCCCCATTGGTTCCTCCTGAAACCAAAACATGTAAATCTTTAAATTTATCTCTCAAAAATATGGTTTTATTTTGTTTTATGGGCTACGTAATGTCTGGAAAAAGCTGGGTGCTGTGGTTTTTAGCTGATATTACTCAAAAGTAGAACATAGTACATTTGTGAAGGAGAGTTTCAGCACAGGAGTTAAACACATTTGGTGCTCTAGTGAGTGTTTACAGCAGCAGGAGGGTTGACATTAGCCTGATCATCACACTGAATTCTGATTGCCTTTCACTTAATTTATTCAGCCTGACATTGTGTTCATGTTAGCCAATATCTGTTTCGAACAGTTGGAGAATTTTATTCTATTTTTTTTCCCTAAACACTCAGTAGCGAGTAATGTATTGGTTACATTAATGAAATTTTAAGTCACCACGGGGGAAGTAGCAGCTGGTAGTAACTGTTAACTTTCTTTTTTTCATAATGATAGAAGAAATGTTTTTTTGTCACTATTTTCCATGGATGTAGCTGGTAACCTAGCTAGCTATGTAGAAACATGTCATCCCCAGTCTTTATCCCATCAACAAAGCCCTGATAGATCGATTGTTTCTCCAGATGGAGGAAACAGCCATTAATGAGCAAAACACCAGACTTCTCAGATGTGGGCAGTGATTCAGGGGTCAGGATCAAAATATGGTGTATTTGGGATTGAATCAAAATAAACTTCATTGTCCATGGTAATGAGGAACATGTCACCCAGTGCAAAAATTTTACGACAACGGTGGAACTCTATGGCACAGAGGAATAAGATATATCAGGGTTTGGATACACACACAGTTCTTGTTACTAGTAGATCTATTCATTGTTGGTTAAATATAGAATAACACCATCTTATCCTATATGTTGTGTTTTAAAGACATCCAGCTGTTAGACATCCAGCTGTTTACATGAAGCCTGTTAGTTCATAGCCAGAATAAGAGCTCCATCACAATAAACCACCTCACATTTCATAGAGTTATTAAGAGGCAGTTTAAGCTTTGCACAGTCTGTTCAGCAGATGAAACAGTGCTTTGCCTTGCCTCGATTACTTTATATTTTCAGAATATCTACATTCGTTTTGTGCATAATCATCCACTTGAATTAGGTCAAAGATGTTCCCCTGGGAATACGCACCACTCTGTCTGTGAAGATACTGATATTGATAAATTAATGTTTAAAAAAGGGTATACCATTGAAGAACTAGAGTGTCTTTATCCAAACTAATTGCAGCAGTGCTATATGACTGCCACTGAGCATAAAGTGTGCAGGCTGCAGCTGTTTATCTGTGCTCATTGTTTGTCTTGTCCAGTGGGTGGGCTCTATGCGGTGCATACAGACATGTTTATCTGTGCAGTTCTCAGACTCGGGCATCATCCAGCATGTTTTGGGATGAGGGCCAGTGGGTTCGCTGGATCCTGGAGCTGCCAGCTGTAGTGCGCTCACCTGAGGGAACAGTGCATCTGGTAAACATGGCCGGCTCCGCGGCCAGCACAGGCCTCGCAGATACCTGACTACCAGCCAGACAGCCAGTTGGTTTCCCCCAGGCAAGGAAGACTGCTGGGCAAGGCAAGCCGCACAGTCTTTGTCTGTTCTGTCCAGTCCAGACATGACTTCTATACTAAAGTCTCTGCTCATGCTGCCGAGCACTTTCTACATTTCTTGACTGCTATCAAAAGTTTGCCAGTGTTTTCATCTAAATAAGTACATCTTTACAATGCATGCCATTAATAAACCTCACAGCTATTCACCTACAAAGAAGGAAAGCAGACATGTTGACTGTTTACTTGACATCTTTCTGTTAGGAGATGCACCTTATGACATAGCTTAAAGATACACTCCACTGATTTTACATGTCAGTTTGCTCATAGTATTACAGTTACTACTCATTCTGTGAAATAAGTTGTATAATGTCTTCTGTGGCTCTGGAGGAAGTCTTCTAAAGATTGAGAAAATCAGAAATGGACTTAAAGACTACACATTTTTAACAGAAAGCCTATGTTACAAACTGGGGATGTGGAGTTTAAAAGTTTACCAGGCAGGGAGAATGTAACAAAAAGATGTTATTACGTTGCAGAATAGGAAAGGTTTGACCCATTCTAGGGACTAAAAGTCAGGATATATTGGCCACTATTATTTCTATTTTGATCATTCATTTTTAATGTCAATTTAAGGTTCACCTTCATTATACAATGGAGAAAATATATTTGTGAAGTGGCAGGATGAAGGGCTCATGATTTCAAAAACCTGGTTTGTAAGTTGTCTTTATTTCTGCAACTAAATGTGATCATCAATACAAAAGTTTCAAACGTGAAAATGATGATTAAATGTATAGCGAAAATTGGAGTTAGTTTGTTGTTAGTTTAGTTAGAAATGCTCTGCTGTTGTTTGTGGTTTTTTGGGAGTTTTCTCATCAGTCAGCATCAGTCGTTTCAGCAAATGCCCAACCTTAACCAGGTTTGCTTGTGCTCCAAAGGTTCTTTATCCCAAGTCTGGATTACCAACCAAACAACTGACCCTCAGGGGGCCCAAAGGCTCAAGGTTTACTGTATGGCGGATAGTCTGATGAATTGCAAATTTGCATTGTGCTGTACTGTATGCACCACTAAAGCACCAAATAAACCAAATGATAGGGCCTTTACAGTGGCACCTGCCTTTTTTTACATAATCTTGAGGCCCCATCTTGTACAGGGGCTTTAAGTCTTTTATTTAAGTTGATACTGTACTTATATGTTGCATATGTGTTCCATATTCCTAAGTAAATGTGTGTCTTATCAAGTCACCACAAACTTAATCTCTATAAACAAATATCTGTATATGAATGCAGAGTCTGTAGGCAACGGTCAAGATTTTGGCACCGGAAGCCTTCTGGTTTCCATTTGAAGTCCGAGTAGTCCACGTTTGAGCAATCTTAGAACCCATCAGCTATCATGTGACCACAATTTAGCAATTTTTGCATTCATATGCATATATCTGTTTATGAGATTAGCCGAAACGTCGTCTATACCGTCTCAAGTTACTAATCAGACTGTAAACAATGACTAGTGAACAGAAGAGAAAGTCTTGGCCCAGATTTGTGTTATCCGGATATCTGCTGGCTACACTGGAAGACCCAAAATGTTGTCCATTGCCTTCAGACAGTAAATAGTCGTCCGACAGATAGCCAGCGGGTTTCAAGATTCCCACAATCTAATTACTGACAAATAAATGCACACTGCACAGAGAGTGAAAGAAATAGTGGGTGGGGGGCAATGTGGGCCAATGTGTAATTTTTACCCCAAGGCCCCTTAGGAGATTAAATCATTATAAAATACATTCATAGTCTGTCACGCTTAAGTTTGATTGTATGAGAATCAAAACTGCTGTAACTGAGCCCTTAGATTATAATGTGAATTAATCCAAAATGTTTTTATTTTCATTGTTTTGTATACAGCACATAAAGAGATATCCATGTGGAAACAAGAGACTAATATACTTGAAATGCTCGGCCTGTTGGTGGGTCATTCATTAACCAGACATAAAAGCATCATAAAAGCTGCATGCTGGGCAGCTGCTGGTTTACAGGACCAACTCCCAGCGCTGTGGGGCTGAACTGTGTTTTACATCATCATATCTTATTTCTGAATATTTTTTGCTCTTGAACCAAAGATTAAAATCTCAATAAAACTTTAAAATAAGGCAATTATCTCCCATTCCCTGCCTAAGAGCAACAGTTGTTTCAATTTGCTCTGACATTACTGTACACTCCTCTCCCCCTCTGTGTTGCCTAATTCCTTTCATTTTTCTTGACCTTTGATCTCAGCCTTATACCAGCTGGTATGAGGCAGTTGTATGTTGTCCTGTAGATGTCTCAGCTGTTTCCAGCCACAGGTCATGTGGAAAAGAATGTGTTGCAGTGCATTAGTGTTAGTGTGTGATGTAAGCTGTCTGATAACCATCAGATGTGCTCTCTGATTGACAAGCTGTCACCACTGACAAAGCCATCTCTAATACTATCCCAGACACACGATGTGGGTACATATTGTAGGCTGTGGCGGGATACAGTGATTCAACAGTAGGAACTAGAGCCAGGATGCAGCATCACCTCACTTTAACTTAAATGCAGTGTAACAGATTTTAAAACATTACAGTATTTTTTTCTTATTTTGTTTCCATTTCTGGTGGTGTTTTTTTTACATTTTAAACTCAGTATGCACAGTAAGCACACATTGTTCTAAACCACTATTGTGATTTTTTTCTTGGCAACGTGGGTTGTCAATATGTAGCATTTATTTCTATGATTTGAGATTTATGCAGCTTAATGTATTTCATGTGTGTGCTGCAGAGTTTTTTCCAGGAAAGATTAGCCAGGCAGCAGGTGTTCAGTACAGCATTATGTAAATGTAAATACTTCCATAAACTGGCTACATGCTTTTAATATCACTCATAGAGATGAACAGATTTGGATTAGCAAGATTAATATGCATGTTTATGACTGTTGGATATTATTACTAAAATTATAGGGTATTAATTATTCAGGTGTTAATTTTAATTCGAAATGTTTGCCTCATTAGGGCGACAATGTAATAACACAAAAAACCACAACCTGGACCAGTGTGAGCCTTCATTAGCCACTCAATAGCACTTATAGTACTTGCACTATTAAAATAGCCATTAAAACTAGATTTCACAACTCAAAGCCAAATTGAAAAAAACATTGAATAGGATGCTGAATATCAAACTTATAACTTAAATCATGTAAAAGTAATATCTCTTAACTGTTTGAGATTCAGTTAGTCATGATATATATTGTCGGATTTACACTCAGCAACAAAAACGGTTGAGTGGTCAGACCAGATATCCTGAATGAGAGGTGAATCTATCACTTGTTTAATTTGGCTGGACATTGGAGAGCTGTGAGATTTCATCAGTGGAAGTTAAATCAGATGGAACTCTGCATGAAGTGAACTGGGTGGGATCATAGGGAGTGCCTGCAGCTTAAGGGGAAGCCAGTCTGAGATGCTTAATGAATCTTGTCTAAAAGTCCAGAAGCAACCTGCAGGATTGCAGTACAACTTTTTAGCTGAAGTATGTAGAAATTCAAAATGTAAATGGACTGCCCCTACCTCACACTTTTAACCTGACATTCACCTGTGCACACACACTTGTACACCTTACAGATTATAATTAATAGATACTGACTTTCAACCGTCAAACCTATCAAACTTTGATTACCTGTATGCATCTATTTGAGAGGGCTCCCACCATTTCTACCCCTCTAAAGGGGTTCTTGGTAACTGTTGTTTGCAGAGATTAACAGAGGAACTGACATGTACACCTCCAAAATCTGCAGCCCTGCGCTTCAGACCAAACGCTGATGTTGTTTATGTTGGTTTTGCCCATTTGCTTTGTAATGCAGTAATTATTAATCCACTGAGTGTTTCATTATGCCAGTCTATATCAGACTGAGTCAAAAATTACTCTATATGAATTTTAAAATCATGAAGGTTTAATATTTGTAAAAGACGCCAAGTCACTACAATGTAAACTACACTGTAGGACAAGGGGGCGGGCTCAGATAAAGAACAAGAGCCAGTTCTTGGGGCTCATGGACTGAGAATTCACATTGTTCCCCCAGATCCCAACCACCCTCCAAACAGATGACCCAACCAACCAGTAGGAAAGAAAGGCATGATCCCTCACTGACTTCCCACCTGCCAAAATCAGGCATACAACTTGAGCATACAGTTAAACCCGGCTCAATTCCCTATCTTTAAGAACTCGTTATGCCTCATTTGGATCAAGGAAAAACACTGATAATAAAAATCATCTACAGATTTACCCTGTGGTGCCCCGAACTCCTAGAGGAAATCCTGGAAGTTCTTTCATTTGTTCTTGTAATTAACTTGTCGCTTTTTGCTGAACACACGGGTATTATTGATGTGGCTGTGTTTTGCCAAGAGCTGAAGAGTGGAACAATAAATCAGATCTCAACACTTGCATTGCAATCCATGTTGTATTGTGAGCACTGTGGTAATTTGCACCTCAGTGACAGGAGAAGGAAATGGCCTGAGAGGTTAGATTGTATTAATTCATACTGTGCACACTGTAGTGGTTAGGAACAACAAATACCTGAGGAACATACATCCAGGAACCATGCATTGTAAATTCTAGTTTTAACATGAGTTGATGACAAGAAGGAAACTGAGTCAAACAGAATTACATCCCAGATTTTGGTTTCTAGAAAATGAGTGGGGCCGGCACCATTTGCTTTTTTTTTACTGTTGAATAAGACAGAAGACAAAAGATCTGAGATGAGATGAGCTCCAGATTCTCTGGCTCCTTTGTAAATTTCCAATCATCATATCCATGCAGAGGGAGCTGCAAAGCAGGGCCGGAATAAAACGCTGGGCGAAGAATGAAGGCTCAAGCACAATGTGGTGTATGAAAGAAGCCTCATAAAAGCTCCAGGGAATGAAAACAGAGAGGGAGAAAGAGAAAGAGAGGACAATATGAGGGTGTTAGCTTTACAATATAGGAAGAGGAAGACTGAGGAGAATTGACCCTGAACATACGGACAATTAACCTTCAGTTGAGCAGAGTCGTATAGAAAACTGAGCCATCTCAGGCTGTACACTGATAAATGAACATGGTAGAAAGGTGTGGAAGGATGTTCTTTTTACAGGGTGAGCCATGCACATGTGCTACAAACTGGTTTTGATGAATCACAATTTCCTATTTATGGAATCATGCAATAATCATTGACTGTGCAGCTGTTTTTGTCATGCTAGTGGCAATAAAGGTCATCAGTAGGTATGAGTTAAAGGATTAAAATTCAGACTACTTCACCCATTGCACATAAACTACTTCATCCCTTGCACTATTATCACTTCTGTCGTGGTGCCCCACCCTGTCCAACACAGCAGTGCTGATAAGACAGCTGTTAATGAGCCTGACCCAAGGCTTTAATTTCAAATAAGTGTCTCTGGTGGCATTGCACCTTAAGATGCTTCTACACTGGTTTCAACCTCAGGCTGTGGTACTGTACTATGTACAGTATGTAAGTGATTGTTAAGAAGGTGCCAGAGGCCAACTTCTCTGTTCCTGGTTCTCTTTCACTTCTCCATGCTTATTCGATAAAATCAGATTCTGCAGTGACTCAGTATCTATTCAGCCCAGATATGATATCAGTCATTAGCTCCTCACTTATTATTTCAAGTATTTAATACAAAATGCCCGACAAAATTATTACATCCCCAAAGACAATGGTAAACATTTTAGCTAGTCCCCAAGGATGGGACTGGGGAATGGATGACTGAAATGTTGCAGACTGTGTATGCTTTATAGGTTTAAGGCAAGCGGCAACATCTGGGGCTGTAAAATGAAGCCAATGCAGAAGTGCCAAAAACTGCAGTTCCTTGAATGGCCACTTGAGGCTGGCTCCAAAAGTGAGTCAATCCCCATAGACCCCCATGTTAAAATGCCCAACTTTACAGCAGAAATAAACATGTTTACAGCCTGGTACAAAAAACGGTTTTGGTCGCACTGCCAAGATGGTGACGGCTGGATTGTCCTCTCTTTCTCTTTCAAAACCGCTCTTCAGAAACCAACAGGTGATGTCACAGTAACTACGCCCATATTTTTGGATGTAATTACTGTTACTGTTACTTTAAGGGTTAGTAATATCCATCTAAGCAACTTATGGCTTCAGTTACTGCCTTTGATCAAGAGGAGTTTGGGGCAATTGTGCTTGGGAATAAATATTAGCATCACTTGTTAGCTTCTACTGGTAACTAAGTTTAGCGCTCGATGAGATTTATGATACTTAGAGGTGTGCTGTACATGTACAAAGAAATCTTCAGCCTGAACTGACTGATTAATTATTGGCATTGCATGAATCAATAGCTGTTAGCTGTGATGCTCCTCACAACTGTCAGCTCAGCTGTGATACACAGCATGTCATACAACTTAAAAGCTTACTGAAAGACTGCAAAAACAACGAAGTAATAACTATTTCAAATAGTTGGCTGCTGAGTTATCAATTTAATACACAATGCTTGTGTAGTACTGAACTGAATGTAACAGTATCCTGTATGTAACAGTATGAACAGGTAATATATTGAACTTACTATTGAACTGAGCACAGTCAAGAGCACGCTGAAGGACACAGTGTTAAGAACGGTGATGCATTAAATTCCGATGTATGTACCTTTAAACAGTTTATTAGCTCAGAGTAAAACAGACAGTGTACTTCACAGTTATTATGAATCTTTGCTGAGTTTTTCTCACTGTTCTGGCAACACTGTATACGGTTTAAGAATTTTTTTTCCAAGTGGACATTTTTTAGTTGAGGCCTGATTAGAGATGTTAGCTAGTAGGGCAGGGGTGGCAGACACTGAAAGACACATGCTAGCAAAAGGCACAGAAGCACAGGGAATAGCAGATAGTTGCTTGGAGGGATTGTTTTATTCATAGTTGTATCAATATCTGTCAAATTTCACACCGAATTTGGCTCAGATCTGTGGCTGTGTATCTATGTAGCCCTTTGACTGTATTGGATTTTGTTCAGTGTTAACACTGTTAGTCTGTAGTGTAAGATTGTGCACAGCAAGTACCATATGTTAGATTTAATTGATATAAAAGTTCTATCGCACAATATAAAGTAAACAGAAACTCAGTGCCATTCATTTGGGACAGCACAAATATCACTGATCATTGCTGAAACAGCACTGAAGGAATAAGTAATGTAACTCAAAAAATCCCTTTCGAAGAGCTGCCCAAATAAATTCTACATTTGAGGAAACACTTTTGTGGATGTGTGACACAGATTACATCCTATTCTCAGATGTGTTTCCTGCCCTGGTACATTGAGCAGCACATTCAGACATGACCAAAGCATTAAGAGGCTGCTTTCAGTCCCAGTGTCCACATCTCATAAAGTGTTCCTCAGAGAGCATAAGCCATGAAACACAGCCACTAACAGCTATCAACATCCACACCACACAATATGAGTTAAACTATTGGTGCTTGGCGCCACACTGCTGCTAAATACTGCTGGAATATCACAGGTTGCCCATGTACTGGAGCTGTCTAATGGTCATGTAAGCCGAGTGTTCAACACATCATTAGAGCAGACTGTCTTGGTCCGTGTGAATACAAATGTGCAGACTGTTTGTGTGTGTGTGTGTGTGTGTGTGTGTGTGTGTGTGTGTGTTAGTTTCTCTCCCTTGATCTATTTGAGCATGTTTATTACATTCAAACACAAATTTTAAGCAGGTGCACAAATCCAGCTCATATGAATATTAACAAAGAAATACAACAAGCAACATAATGAAGAATGACTGTTCTTAGACCTGTGCAAATAATGGGACTAACGATGTTTTCACACCTGTGCTTTTTAGTCCGGTTGAATCAAACTCGTTTTCCTCCTGGGTGTGATTTGTTTGGGTGGGGCTGGACACAGTAATCGTACTCAGGTGCAGACCAAAACAACCAAGACTTTAGAGGAGATGGTCTTGGTCCAGTCCGGAGGTCTATGGTGGGAACGTGATCTGACCTTAATCCAACCCAACTATTAGGTGTACCCTGTGAGTTTGAGCTAAACAGCTCCCATAGCCAGGTGTGCTTTGCATACTGGGATGCAGATGAGCGAATTTAATTTAAAATTTTGGCCTGATGTTGTGCAACTATGACTGAGTCATCAGGATTTCCAGAAATGATAATCAGATTCATGTCCATAATGATGTTGTCAAGTTATCTACACTCAGTGGCCACTTCATTAGGTGCACCTGTACAGCTGCTTGTTCATGCAAATTAATCAATCAGCACCTCAGTGGATAAGAGCAAACAGACGCATTCTAAATGTTCATTCGCTGTTCATACCAAACATCTTAATTGTAAAGAAATATTAATAGAGTGGCTTTGATTATGAGATGATGGGACTTTTTCATTGCAGACATTTTGACATGTGACAGTAGGAAAAGCAATGATGGCTGAATTCCAATTAGCGGCTTCAGTTTCAGAGTCCTGATACTATGCATGTTCACACGCTGTCATGTTTTACTGGAACACTTGAATAGAACGGAGACATTGTTGTTACCATTAACATCTGTACTTTTCCTACTATGATAAGTCAGAAGGTTTGCTATGAATAAGGTCTATTATAGAAAGGGTGCTTTGAGAATCTCAATCTACTCATCTCCTGGGTTTACAGAGAGTGATGAAAAAACAAAAAAAATTCCGGTAACCCCTTGTCAATGAGAGAGGTCAGAATGGCAAGATTGGTTCAAGTTGACAGGAAAGTGACAGCTACTGAAATAACAACAGTGCTACAGTATGCAGACGAGCATCCTAGACCTGACAACACGTCAAACCTTGAAGTGAACGGACTACAAAAGCAGAGGACCACAGCGGGTTCCACTCCTGTCTGCTAACAACAGGAAACTGTGACAACAGCAGGCACTGGTTCACCAAAAGCGGACAGAAGAAGAAAAAACATTGCCAAGTCTGACGAATCTGGATTTCTGCTACAACAGGCACATGATACGGTCAGAATTTCATGTTAACAACATGAATCCATGGATCTTGTCTTGTGTCAGCGGTTCAGGTCGGTGGTGATGGTGTAATTGTGTATGAAATCTTTTCTTGGCCTCCTTTAATACCAACTGAGCATCATTTAAATACCAAAGTCTACCATGTCCATCCCTGTATGGCTACAGTTTACTAGGACTACTCTAGTGATGTCCGCAGTCTTCAGATTTCAATTCAATACACCTTTTTCACTGCAGACAATTTGACTTGTCATATTAGGAAAAGAACAGGTGTTACTGATAACATTAACCATGGCTCTATTCTATTTAAGTGTCTAAGTAAGCCATGACAGTATTTCCATCCACTTGTTTTTATTTGCATTTTCAATTTGAGCATTAAAAAACCTGAGTGGAAATGCAGATGTTTTTTTATGCTTGACTAAGGTGGAAAAGTAGGTGTATCAATAAAAATGAGACAAAGTGCAATGGTCATGTGACTTAAATATCAGTGAAACCTCCACTGAAGAGATGAAAACATCAGATCTGTGTGGAGCGATGAGGACACATCAAATGAATACATGAAACAAACAGAAATGTCATATTTCCATCACGTTCTCCACATGGTTTTACATCATTTAAGCTTTGACTGCAGCTCTTTGAATGACATCATCTTGTTGTGTCCTCTCTCCTACTGCAATGGTTTAATGGCACTGAATGGAGAATTAGCTCCACCAACTGTTTATCTTGATGAACCAACTCCTAATATTTGCATTTGCAACAGTAGTGGATGGATCCTTTTCATTTGCAGATTTTTTAGAAAATTGGTTAAAAATTACATTTGGACTGAAACCTAGCTAGTGTGCTAAATGGAATTCTCATTCATTTTATTATTTGCACCTGTGATTTTCCTGCTTTGACATCAGGCCTATAGAGCATCTTTGGATGAGATGTGCTGCATTACAAAATTATTGACAAAACTGCTGCATCTGTGGATGCTATCATGTCAACATGGATCATAATCTCTGAGGGATGTTTCTAGCAGTTGAGTCCATGCCATGAAGAATTCAGACTTTTCTTGGGGTAACAGAAAGGTGTAACTACAAAGGGGGCATTTAGTATAAGTTGTGGTGGCTTTTGTATGGTTCTTTTACATAAATTTATTTATTACTTTTGAATTACATGTGCTCCACACCTGAAGCCACTCATCACTGATACATAGAACAATGAGTGTCTGTCTAAACTAATCAAGAGTGTTTTTGCACATAGTGTAAGTTGTTGCAGCTCATTCGGCCGAGTTGTAGCTTCTTCCTTTTCATTTTTCAATTTTTACTACAATTCCAGTAAAATATAAAACATCCTCCCCACTCCTGTTGTCTTGGAGTTTACAAGTGGAGTTTGTAGGCTTTGCTGGTGAAATTCAGAAGCTAATACGTCCCGAGGTACCATAAATCAAAGCAGGCTTTATTTTGTCAGCACGCAGATGGCCCAAATACACAGCTCACCTCAATTAAGACCTGAGGAGGGGAGCTAAAAGGGAAAAGTGTTTGGAGAGGAAAAAGGGCACCTGTTCACCTGTCATATCCGCAGCTCTTCTGATCAGCGGCTTGGAGCTCCCCCCTGAGCTGTTTCAATGCTGAATTAATGATGGCAAACAAAGCCAAAGCCTCCTCGCAGCCCCTTTGTGAGTTCATTCTCTTTCCACTTTGGTCCCTCTCAACTAATCTTCAGTGTCACACTTAATGAGATTTTCAGTTTGTAAAGTAAGTGGAGCAATAACTCCCCCAGCACACGCCGCCGTCGCCATTCCCACCATTGCCTCCAATGCTTTTAAGCAACCACTTCTGCACCTTCTGTCTATTCCTCCTCTAAGTAAAGGATGCATTATGAAGGATTATTACTTACACAAATCGCATTAAATTATTCACTGTGCAAGTACGCAGCTGAAAGTACAGTATGTGTGTAATGTGTGGCGTTATTTGCTTCATTATTCATAATGAGCAGTTTCTGCAGCTTCTCCAGTCCTGGAGAAGAACAAACAATGACTCATTACACATCATGAAAATGAGATAAATATGCATATCAACATTAGTTGAATTAAATAGAAATGAACAGTTAATTCTGTTGCCATCTGCAAAAAGCTGTTTTATTTCATGTAATTAGTGTTTTGATTAGTGTGATGTTGAAATTAATCTCTCAGGCTACTGAGAGGATCTAACAGAGAGCAACACATTAACATTTTGACGTGTGGATACAGAGATGTTAGCTTTTACTAGATCCTGTTTTTCCCCCTGTTTCTGTCATGAAATTGCATTTTCTCTCTAATTGTTAGTCACTCAGTCACTTCACTGCAGGGCTGCAGCACTCACATACAGTGCAGGCCCTAACTTATTTTTTCACCTGTCTCAGACTTGTGTCTATCTTGTAGGTCTGCCCCCATATTTAACAAACTTCTAAGAATAAAGGTAAAAAAAAGTTCTTGGCTGAATGTGAGCAATAATAATAATAAGACACATTCATCAAGAAACTTGCACTACTTACAGCAAACTGTAAAATTAACTTTTAAGAGCAACTCCCAAGTGTTCACATGAATCATCACGCTTCAGAAAGAACTGCAGCGCTGGTGATTTCCTGTTTCCATTATAGTGTTAAATCCTATGGATTGTCTTGAATTAATCTTGACAGAATAACTGAACTCAATAAGTGAGTTCCTCTTGTGTGACTTAATAATACACTTCTATTTGAATCTCCAGAAACAGTATGACTCTTCCTATATCCAAAGAGCATTCTCAACACAGCGAGGACGGACTTAAACACTGTGATTTCAACTAATATTTGTTCCTCCTGCACTTTTCACTAAGCTGTTTTTAGTGTTTGCATAGTATTCCCCTAACATAAGAGCTGAACTTGTAGGTGAAGGAGTTTGTTTCTGTTCCCCAGTTAGTCCGCTTAACACACAGATACACAGCATGTTTGAGTTTGTTCCAACACTTTGCTGTGGGATTAGTGTAATTGTTTTGATTACTAATTTAGCATTAGTATAATTCACAAGTCAGTTCAGGACAGCCGGGATGTTGTGTCTTCTCCTCACTCCATGCATGCTCTCCAGTAAATAAGACCTTCCAGCAGAGACACTATTTAATGTGCTATCATTGGTTCAGTCCAAACCACACCCACTTGCAACATAGGTCCCGCCTACCATGACTGAAATACAGATACACATAATCATATCCTGCACACCTGACTGCAGAGCATTCAAATGTAAAAATCAATCAAAATGAACAACCGTTTACAAAATATACGTCACCACGATGTCATGACAGCAGAAAGAAGTGTACGCTGTCCCTAACAGTTACATTTTCTTCAGCCTTGTGAAAGTATAATATTTGAGACATAATAAATTTTTTTGATGTATGAGAAGTTTCTTAGCAGAAAGTAAAGCACAAAACAAAATCAATATCATGCTATTATAACAGATGTGTTAACAAACATGGGATATATCGTCTCTGCATTGAAAAAACTGAGGGGGGACATGTTTTAACAACCAGCCTTTTGTTTCTATTATTTTAGTCTCTGCCGTTATTTGAATACTGGCTTGTATTTGAAAATTTACAATATTATACATAAAGCCATGATTGCAACCCTCCAGTGCATTTAAAAAAACCCATCATCAGCTACATCAGTACAAGCACAGCCTACAAAAGAAAATAACAGATGGTCTGCTGAAGGACCAAAGACCACAACACGTACTGAGAGCAGTCAGAATGGAACAAAAAAGGGGTGTACAAATTATTACATATTTTTTCAGCTCTTTTATCTTTATATAGCTCATTCATATTAGGAAGATATTAAAGTTTTTACTAGGAAATTGACACGGCAGCAGTCATGGATTACTTTTGACATAATTTCAGCTTTTATTTGGACGCTATATATACTTATGTATAAACGGCCTATCACAGCACTAAAGGGTTGATGAACTTAGTTTACTTGGAATGCCATCCAAATCCCCCCATGTTAAACCCCACACATTTTCTCAGTCACTGAGACATGCAAAATAGATATTCAGCAATAGGATGGAGTCCAGTCTGGTGCTTTATTTGATTTACTCTTACACATGAGATGTGGAGGGCTGAATTGAGCGTGTGGTGGAGCTGACCTGCGGTTGCTATGAGGATGGGGTATAACTGCAGTCAGGTACAGGGAGAGTCACAGGAGCGCAGCCACATCTCATTACTATGCAGAGTTGTTGCCTGAAATCAAATTAAACCCATAATCCAATAAACCACCATTTTTGCTTCCACTGACCCCGAAGGACCTCATCTCAAACCTGTGACAAGCTGTAATCAATATGATATAAATGCTGAGGGTATAACTAACTCAGCTGAGACAATAAGATGTAGTTACAGGGTCACTCCAGCTCTTTGTATTGGCTGCCTGTAATTGCATTTCAGAAATGCTTTTTAATTCGCTACTGTCTATCATTGATTTTCAGGTCATGAGGTGACAGTAAAGAGGGAAAGGATGGGGGGGCGGGGGGAGCGGGCAAAGATACAGCACTGATGCATTAATGCACATTCACTGAATCACAAATTTTTAATTAAGGTTTCTCAAGAAGCATAGTCAGTGGATTCAAGAATGATCAGCAAATACAACTAGGAAACAGAAATTAAAAAATAAGTAGTGGTGCTTATTTTCATAATCAAGTATTCGACTGATTATTGCCATGATTATTTGCATGGCAGGATTAACCAGTTAGTGTTGGGGCAAATTTCTGTTTCTGAGCCCCTATTGAATCAAATACAGTGCATCTTGATCCAGGTGCATGAGAGTATGCAGGATTATCAACTGGGTCCAGGTCAGTTCATTCTCTGTGTCAATTAGTTTGAGCCAATTTGATTAGAAACAACTTAGTGTAGGAATATGTATCACGTAAGCACAATATAAACAGTCAGTTTAGTCAGTTGACTGCCGTTTCTGCTTTACTCTGAGACTAAATAAGAAATTTGTTTTTTATACTGCAAAATGTTTTATTCAGATTAAGCTTTAAGTAAGATTTGGCACATGTCACCACTATTACTTATAAGTACTTCTAAACGGCATCACATTTTAGGTCCACTAGTAAAACCACTACTGACACATACAGCATTTCTAAATTCAAGCTCTTAGCTCTCCTAGCATGGCCCAGTGGCGCCCTAGCTCTCAATTTTAAACGCTCCCAAAATTCCGATTTTCAATTTTTTGTTTTGTTTTGTTTTTAAAGGGGCACCCATGGATATTTTTATATTTACAATGAATGAAGAAACTATGTGTACTATGAAAAGGATCACTCATAGTAACAAACCCACAGAAAATTGTAACAACTTGGTGATTTCCCTCACCTTTATGGAGTGTTTAAGCATCTTTCAGTTCAGTGTTCTGGTTTTTACAGCCCTCAACTCCATTGTTTAGTTCACTCTCACCACTCTCATAAACCTGGTTTCCATCAGCAGCAGGCAGCTGTTTTCAGTGAAAACAGTACACTGTACACTACCTGCTCAGCACCAAACGGCAGACAGACACAGTTGGAGACTAGCTGGTGAACATAGTGGAGCATTAAGCAGCTAAAGAGACAGATATTTTTCTCAGGAGCTGGTGGAGACCAAAACAGAGCTAAAAGCAGAGTGATATTATACCTACATCTGGAGGACATAATGCCTGAAAATGAACGCTAATGTTGCTTCATCTCTGTTGGATGTATAAATAATAATAAATACTGAGAGAATTGAATTAGATTCTTACAGCCTCTTCTGTAGACTAGAGACGGGATCCAGACCATCATCAGGTCATCAGGTGAATTTGTCCCATACTTTGGTTTATGACCAAATACCTGCAAAACTAACTTGTCCAAATTAGTGCTAAATTGCAAATGTTAGCATGCTACAGTGCTGTGAACATAGATGTGAAAGGTGGTGAACATGTTAAATATTATACCTTCTAAACATCAACAAGTTAGCATGTGTCTAGAGCCACTAGCAAGGCTGTAGACTTTTAGGGCCAAATCCACAATGAATGGATTGTGTCCTACTGTCCTGTTTTAAGGTCCTATTCACAAAAGATTTTGCACTAATGATATACTGGCGCAAACACACCCTTTAGGTTTTGCAGCTGAGTGCAATTTGTCCTTGTTTTGCATCTGATTGAGTGAGCAGAGCTGTTCCCAGTGTTCCAGGCTTTCCTCCACATTTCAGCACACAGATTGGTCCATAATGAAAACTGAAGAGGGCACAAAAATTGCGTGTCTTTAATCAGCAGAGGTGCACATACACAAAGCTCTCCACAATCACAAACCAACTTTCATGTATTTTGCTTCTTTTACCTTTTGGCATCTATAACATGATCTACTGAACTATCAAATGTCAGAATACAGCTATTAATGTGACTCAGGCAGGTCTGAAATGTGTTAGATTAATGTCTAAATCTTACAATAATGTTGTTCAGGTGTCACTGAATGTATCTGGGATTTTGCAGAAACATCAGTACGTATGTTCTGTTTGTTGCCCACAGCTGGCTGCATGTCACAGCTGGCTGCAGCATCATACAGCAGCTGAAACGATAAGTGCGTCTCCAAATTGAGGAAGAGGCTCTGCGCATTTACGCACGCGGCACAGCAGCAGTAACTTAATGTATAATGTGTTTTGCTACACATCTACATAGATCAGCTGTTACATACAGATTCCAGGTTTATATGGTGGAATTGCAGCCCCTTACTGTATGGATGAATCCTCAGCTCCATCAACATTGTTATTTTTATTTTTTAATCCAAGATAAGCCCACAACCCCTCTTGATCCCCCCCATGTCTGACTGTAGATTTCGCTCTTAATATCATTCTAGCCTCACAAACTTGAAGATTCAGGAGAGAGAGAGAGAGAGAGAGAGAGAGAGAGAGAGTGAGGAGTGAGTGTGTGCACAGTTAACGCCGACTATCTGAAGACACTAATAACTCCACCCAGCAATAAGTGCTGGTCTTTGTGAATTGGACTGTCTTTGCAACAAGGCTTATTTGCATAGAAGGGGGCCAATTTTATGCTGAATGTATGACTATTACCCAGTTTATATACATGCAAATGGCAAAGGCACACCATGACTCTATATGTTTGGCAGCGCAGTCTGTGGTGCGTTTCAACCTTTGCGGGTGCTTTGTGAATCACACGCTATCTTTTTGTCTCATTTGCACATGTTTAACGACCTCAAAAGCTGAACAATCCTTTTGTGGATTTGGCCCTTTGTCTTGTGTCTGCTAATGAATAGAGATATAATATATTAATCCATGAGAAGAACTTTTTTGTCTGCACAAAATACTGCAATAATTGCAGATCATTTAAGTGTGATACAAAGAATCTAGATAAGTAGCTGGAGTTCTAGTGCTGATATTGTTCATACTTGTCTGTTCATTAATGACCTTTATTAGAGTATTTATGAGCATAATGTAACACCACCATGTTGTTCACTGCTGACAAAGTAGAAATTATTACAAGACTGGTATAAATACAAGAAATGAAGCAAAATGATTTAATAATAATAATGAAAACTCGGGAGATAAACACTCTCAAATCACTTCTCAGAAGTCAAATTGAAAGTATTCCCACAGCTTTTTCAAAAGAAGTAGAATCACAGTGATGGCCAATAGGTGGCTTTTAGCCAGTCTTATCTTTCTATTCCAATTAAATTCACACCAGCTGCTTCCTATTCAAAGCATGTTGCCCATCCGCACTTCTTGAACACACTACTGTGTGGGGGGAAGTTCATTTTCATTCCAATAAAGCTAACCGAGTGCTCACCTGCATCTCAGAGCTGCAGCAGCCTCTGAGAGGGCAGGACGAGTGGATATAAGGCCCGCCACACAACATTAATGTGGATTCTGGGTAAGCTCAGCTGTAAATGAACAGCAGCTAGCTTGAGATTAGCCCTTATCAGGCTGACTGAAGCCCATGTGTGAGGGGACGGGAGGAGGGGCTGTGGGGTTAGGCTAACACTATCTCCACTGCTCATTTTTGAACATCATAAGCCAGGTAGGTTTAGGCAATGGTTCCTCTATTCCAGCTGCTAATGGGAAAATCAAAGGCCTGTGTCGCAGCTGAAGCCAGAGGGTGGAGGCTGCTAAGTGAATGCCACGCTCTGGATTTCATGCCATGTCTGTCTTTCTCTCTCCGCCTCATCAAAGCAGAGCAGCACAGGAATGTGAGCTGTTATCCGTTACCTGAGGACTAATTGGCCCTTTAATTCCATATCAGATCTCTGTTCACTTCAGCAGCTCTGAACCGCCTGAGTGGCCACACGATGTCATTGTATCAAAGCACTCTGTCGAGGTATGATATAAACCAGACCTGTTAAACAGTCACCCATCCTTTTCAGATGAGCTTCAGGCTCCCGGGAGGTACGTCTGGGGGCAGTGGGGTATGTACTGGTCACACCGCCGCAGACAGGCTGTCACTGTGACAAGACGTCTGACAGAAAAAGCAGTAAAATGACCTACAAATGAGACTTGTCAAAGCACAGATATAAGGGAGGAGAGATATTTGAAACATAATACATACTTTACTGTCCAATGATGTGTTAAATGAATAGGGGATCAATAATTATTATAACATTTGTCAATTTTATTTCCTATAACAACCCATCACCAGACTCACAGTAGATTATACAACCTAATGTGATGTAATGAATGTACCTTGAGATGACTTGTCTTTCACACACATATGCAACTGCACATTGTACAAGGTAGAGTGTAAAACAACTCACTGTGACTCTATGGACTATACTGTAATGTCATGTAATCAATGTAATGCAATTTTTGTAACTGTCCGAAACAGACAAGCTGACAATCATGTCTACTTTACGTGTGATTGGTCAGGTATTCCGAGGTGTGAAGATAGGCAGGGTTTGATTTTCTCCCTCAAGCTCTCTTTTTCATTGTTTACTCTATTACCTCCAATGCTTTTTGTTTGAATTTTTGTTTGTTTATATCCATGTTTGCTTACTGGCAGCCCCCTCTTGGTACAGTGCTACATATGCTGGCACATTACTGCCACCAACAGGGTCTATGAGCAGAATGACTGAATGTGAACTGTGCCATTCATTTACCTGCATATGTGCATCCTTGTGTGTGGGCAAGGTACAAACAAAACATGGACCCACTCATAAAAACATTGCTCTATAGTGCCACTAGTGGTCAAGAACTCCACAGGGTACCTTTAAAATCAAACAGATATGTCCTGTTGGGAGCATGAACATGCAGAGCAAATTCCGTGGCAATCTGAAAATGAGATTACAAGATTCGATGTGTGCACAGTTAACTGTTCATGCTAATGGTGGAGAATTTCATCCTCTGGGGAACATGAATGTGCTCAAAACATGTCATGGAAATCTGCCCATTAGATTTTCATATTTCTTTTGTACAAGTCTGCATTTTGACTTGAGGAGGAGCCTCACAGGTTCACTAAATTCATTGGGATTCATCCTTTGGGGACCATGAATATCCACTAAAAGTTTAATGATATGCTTTATTTCAAGATGCCTTGTCATTGACTTAAGTGTTGGTCAAAGGGAAATTTAGACCTGATAGGCTGGGAGAAAAACATTAGGATTCATCCTCTGGGGAGCATGAATGTGCTCAAAACATGCCATGGAAATCTGCCAATTAGATTTTCATATTTCTTTTGTACAAGTCTGAAGTTTGACTTGAGGAGGAGCCTCACGGGTTCACTAAACTCATTGGGATTCATCCTTTGGGGACCATGAATATCCACTAAAAGTTTAATGATATGCTTTATTTCAAGATGCCTTGTCATTGACTAAAGTGTTGGTCAAAAGGAAATTTAGACCTGATAGGCTGGGAGAAAAACATTAGGATTCATCTTCTGGGGAGCATGAATTTCTGCAGTGAATAACATGGGAATCTTGCCAATTCACTGCAAGATTGCCATGTTCTTGCAATTCATTGAGATACATTACTCTGAACCAACATGCAGGACAGCTACAGTGATTTGGTGTCTTATTGACATTACCATACTTTTTACTGTCTTTTTTATATTCTCCTTTAATGCTATGGAAGAGAAAAAAAAGTAGATAAAGTGTATGTAAATGGCATTGATTTCCACTACATCCATGCTGCTACATGAGTGTGTGCAGGAGTATGTTACCACCTCTGAAACTTAATATATTTCAAAATAAACCTCTTCACGTTGTAGGTCACCAGTATGCTCAACCTTGCATACATAATGAGGATGAGAATAAAACCTATTTGCAACACAGTCCATGTTTTTGAACTCCCCATTTGTAAAGCCCTCGCTCCAAAAACAAGTGCTGATATTTGAACAAAAGATGCACAGGTTGACTTTGTCTGTGTCAAGACCTTGCCTATTGTCCAGCATCACGATGGGGCTTTTGTAGGAATAATGTCCATTTAAAATGCTCATTGTCCTCCCAGTGTGCCTTTCAGCCTGATGCTGTGTACCATTAATCACAGAGGACAGCAGCCGGCTGACATCCTCAGACTGATGGGAAAGGCAGGGCTTAATCGTACAGGCCAGAGAGGAAGAGGGTGGTCCTGTGTATATACATGGTGGTGTGTGTGTTGGGGGTTCAGGGGTGTGCGACAGAAAACAGGCTGAAAAGCCAGCTGTCTTATCAGCCCAGTGTGGGCAGAACAAACAATACTAGCCCTCATATTATTAGACAAATTAATTTCTGGAAAATATGCACTCATTAAGACACCAATCTGTCTTAAGAGTAAAATCAAAGAAGTTCTCCAAAGAAAGCTAACAGTAGCTCAACTTCATCGCCACCTCTATTCCCATTTGAAATGAGGACAGAGTTTTGACCACCAAATCCTTAAAACTGTCAATAAATCTAATGTACAGACCCAAACCAACCCTAACCCTAACCCAATGCATTGATTGTGTGTGTATCCAAAGCCTGATAAATATTATTCACTAGCTTGCTTGTTGTTTGAAAACTATTAAAAATGACGCCAATGAGCCACATTCTTGCACTGGGTGACATGTTCCACCATGAACTACGGTTTTTAAAATGAACAACATTACCACTTTCATCCCACTTGCAGCTTTAAATTAAACTTTATTGTTATCTACAACCAGGGTCTTACTGTCACAGATTTGGCCAGGTTTGATTACAATGTCTTATCATCTAACTGCCCAGCTGCAGTTGCCTCTTCACTGTACGAATTGCTGAATAAAATGTTCTGATAGGAGTGATGGTTTGTAAAATACTTGCATATCCTGTCATGACAGGGCCTGTCTTTAACAGTTTGTGTTTCTCAGATTTCAACCCAGTCTTGTGGTAGTTTGTGAAATAGTCATGAAATTTAATCTATAGATTTGTATACATGGGCATGAATTTTCCACTTTTTTTTCGTGACACTCAACATGACTTTCAAATTAATGTATTTCAATTAGTTTATTAGTATTTCAATCTTTGGTGCTTGCAGCCAGTCAGTCAGGACTCGGGAGCACAGAGGCTGTATTGTTTTTTTCTCATTTGTTATTCACTTTTGAACTATAACCACTCAACCACTACTCAACTACTGACACAACACACACACACACACACACACACACACACACACACACACACACACACACACACACACACACACACACACGTTGGAGTGCTTTATTGGATGACGTAGCTCAATATTAATTGAAGAAGCTATGTTTTAATAAACATGATTAAATATCTTGAGCCACATATTCTTGGAAATATAAAATTAAATGAGCAACTTCACAGACTGATGCGGACCACTGAGTGTAGGCTACTGATGAAATTAATATAAAGAAGCAAAAACAAGGATAAATCTTGGGATTAAATGTTGAGTAATGTAGTGGTTATGGTAAAAAATTAATAACAAATGAGGAAAAAAAACAATACAGCCTCTGTGCTCCCGAGTCTCGACTGACAGAAAAAAGTGGTACAGGCACAAAACATACTTCCAACTGAAATACATTAGTTTGAAAGTCGTGAGTGTCACAAAAAAAAAAAAGGAAAATTCGTGTCCATGTACACAAATCTATAGATTAAATCTCTAGATTAAATCTCACGAATCTATAGACTAAATCTGGGTTGCAAGTTTAGTACTATATTTCCCAGAAACGCCATGCTTCCTGTGCTACTACCCTCCAGGTGTCTCTTTTTTTTGTCACTCAGATAAACATGTTAGAAGCAAAATTTACACTTCCAACATTAATGTTTACTATTGATAATTATATAATAATAATAATGTCTCAAAACAGATGTGGTTTGAAAGAACACACACGTGTTAGATTTTTAAAATCTAAAAAGTCAAAAAGAGCTTTTGTCATGATCATGGAAAGGCTATTTTGGAATCCTAACATGGCATATTTGTTATTGTTATTATTATTATTATTATTATTATTATTGTCACAAAATTTGGCATTCATGAGAAAATTGTTTTGAGATTTCATTATGACTGTGACCTTGATGCGAAATCCATCAGTAATATTGACCGAAACATATTCCTAATGATGAGTAAGAAATCTGAGGATCACAGAATTATTTCATGATCTCAAGAAAACAAAACATTAGAAATAACTACATGTCTGACCTTCCATATCCTATTTTAGTGCTTTCATCCTGCAGCTGTCAGTATCATTACAAGCCATACATTAAGTGTAAAATAGGGGATTCACACAATGCAACACAACAATGGATCTCCAACAGATAGCTGGCTCTGCTCTGGCTGAGATATTCACAGCAACTTACACTTACAGTCTGTGATACACAACTTGTGAGAGAGAGGAATGCAGATTAGCTGGGAATGACTCACACTCATGGCAGGGCAGGAAAAGCAGCGGGCTTACAAATGAAAGTCGATTTAAAATGCTAGATTTAACCTTAAATGGCATTCGCTACACTCTGTTATCACTCGACACGATGACACATGGGGGGGGGGTCAATGCTGAGATTTTCTCGTAGGAAATGCATTTTTCTGTGCAAAATTTGATCTGAATTAATACTGGATGATGCTGAGTTTCTCCACTGTGTCCTCTAGTGCTGATTCTTTTACATATCACTGCTTTTGCTGTGTGTCTGCTTCCACCCTCTCCTGTCTCAATCTTGTCTCCAAGGTGCTCCAACTACAAGTTCATCTTGTTTTAGGTTACAGTCAAATATTGGAAAACTATTGTACCATCAGGGACACCTCATGACTGGCCATGACGTGTCTTGGAACCACTTGAACTGGATGACAGTGGACTTGAACAGATGTTACTGCTAACAGATGTTCACTGGAACTACTTTCTAGCATATAATTGGCAATATAACATCTGTTACCAAAGAGACACTGACTCTTAAAATAAATGTTGCTGTCTATTTTTAAATCAAAATTTTCAATGTTGCGAGCACCAAAAGAGGTTCATGGATCACATGACCCTGTATGGGCTGGAAGTATGGTTATAGAAACACAAACAACCCCATAAGAAAGTATAACTTCTTGACAGCAGAATCAGCTAAAAAAAAATGAAGCAACTCCATACTTGAAAAATAAGCCTCACATATTATGCATATTACATGCTTGTTTCCATAATATAAAGCTGTACTCTCTATCAATAAGTCAGTGATTCCAAGTGAGACACATTACTAATCCATACAGAAACAGCTGTCTTTATTTGGCAACATCTGTGATTTCCGCGGGCTGAACTAAGCTGTGTCACATCTCGCCTGCTTGATCCACAACTCATCCTGCTTGACGGCACACACACTGCGTACAGTCTGAATTCTTCTCCTCTATTTGAATCTGGCACAAAAAAAAATGTCTGATGTGATGTGGCAGAGTTAAACTGCTAGATTTTCCGCAGTATTTCACAGTCATTTGAACAGCTGCGGTATTAGCTGTACAGGGTATTTCTCCTGGTGACTGAGAGCTGCTCAAACCTATTGAGGATTTAGTCCAACTATTTAAAAAGGGAAGGATTAGAGAGCCAATTCCATCCCTGCATTCCCTACTACAGGCCAGTGCTGGAGCTCAGCTGGTGTGTGTGTGTGTGAGTGTATATATTCAACCCACTTTGCTGTTGGTCATAACAAGCTAAATAAACAGTGGGAGAGGGGTAAATGTGCATGTCTTACAGTGCAATAACAAAGCAGCAGCTGAATTTCAATGCATGATTCATTAGACACAATCCTCGGGCTAATGGTTAGAAACATTTCCTTGTGTAAAACATTCATCCAAATACATAAACCTTCCTCTGGGGCGAGTAATACATTAGTAAAAGAACTGCTGCTAATGTCTTAATAATGACAGAATGTGATTTATGATTGACAGGTGCTTTTTACGTCGTCGAGGTAGAGCAGGCAAGCGAGCACCAGGGGCTTGTAAGAAATGTTGCTCAGGTGTCTGACATGGTGAGGAGATCCTGCTTTCCTCTGACATGCCGGTGAGTTGTTACAGATCTGTCAGTCATGACGGAATGACATGGCAAGCTCTGTATCTGGCTCCTGACTGGTCAGAGATGGAGCCAGATTGGCAACCTCCAGTGCCACTGCAAATTTCTGTTACCTAACTGGCTGAGCTTATTACCTACAAATGTATGTGACACACTAGGCTGGTGGGGGGCCGGTCTCCAAAGTGACTGTCAGGTAGGTGAGGCAGAAGCCTTAAAGAAGAAGTCCACCCTCAGATTCTGTGAGAATCTTCTTTCACAGGATATTAAAAAAATCTAACAGAGGAGTGAGGGGGCAAACAACTGTATGAGACTTTGTGGCTATGTAGTGTGTGACAACATGAGGGTGTGGGGACGTGTGGTGGGGTGGGTAGTGATACACTGTCCACCACTAACCAGCCATGAGCAGCTACTATCGGGTTCTCCTTTTCTCTGTTGGAAAGACAGGAAGTCTGCCGGTGCTTTGACAGTCTGAAAAGGCCCCCTTATGCCTCTTTGACCCCATTTACACCTGCCATCAATATGGGATCTGTATCTGGATATCCTATCTGGATAAGGAGAAATGCATGTTAATGACAGGTGTAAATGCACTCAGAACACATTGTGATTGGAATGCTATTGGTTTTGTGGTCTGGCTTGCATTGTATTCAGGTTTTATCCAGGAGTAAATGCAATCTGTACAGCGTGATTATATTCTTAAGAAGAAAATCCACCCAGGAAGGTGATAGTTCCCCTAACCAACACGTTCTCATTCTTGGTTGTCAAATACCAACATTTTGTCAATGCCTGTCGGTGTCTGATATCAACGCACCCTTTGGTGTCTGTATGAGAGGCACCAAGCTTTCAACTAAATCCAATGTAGACCCATCCTGGTTAGGTTTAGGCACAAAAACCACTTGGTTAGAGTTAGGGAAAGATCGTAGTTTGGGTTAAAATAATCATTTGAAATGTTGTCATAGCAACAGTAAACACAACAACAAAAAACTGTCGTGATTGGAAACATGACACTCATGTTCACCTCCCCCTTCCAACGAAGGGGGAGGTGAACAGTGGTCCACTTTTTGTCATCTAACTATCCAGCCATCCATCCAACCCACCTCCTCCAAATGTCACCTTATATAGACGTCATCGGTCTCATGGCGTCTGATATTGAAGCAGAGGGATTGACATTGGAATTAGTTGAAAACCCAGTGTGTCTCATACAGACACCAAAGTGTACTTTGTGCGCTGGTATCAGATGCCGAGGGGTGTGACAAAGCCTTGATATCTGATGCCGTGTGAATGCCGTGTGAATGGGAATGGGCTCCCCTAACTCAGCCTCTTCCTGCTAGCTTTAGCAACCCTAGCAAAAGTGAAGTTGTAGTGGTAAACAAGTTCTCCCTCATAAAAAAATGAATGACACCCATCAATAGCATTGCTTTGCTTGACCTGGAACATGTCATGTTTGTTGACAAGTCCGCCACCCTTGCCTAGCTAATTTTCATATTGAGATCCAATGACAATGTTGGTAGAATCAAGATAAGAAGAGTGCTTATTAAACCAGGTGTAAATGGATCACATTATCTAGATAATGTATCCACATACAGATCACATGAACAGTAGGTGTAAATGGGGTCTTTGAGAAAGTGTCTGTGTGTGTAGCTGTGTTGTAGTTGGCTAGCAGTTCTACTAGCAGTGTGTCTTTGGGAGGTACCAGTACCAACCCTGCTGTTTATCATGGCTAACATTACTGTTCATCAGCCCTGAATATCTTGAAGTTCTGAATATAACACAGTTATCAGTGGGCTCATGTGTTAACTACCACAAAAAAGGAATAAATATCTTGTTCATACTGTTAGCACTTAATGCTAAAAGCAGCTAAATTACCATTCAGTGGGGGTCACTTATGGTTATTTTCGATTCAACTTGGTATTAGCTGCACTGTCAACTGTCATTATTTACTCCAAAGTGCAAACTGTAGGAGGGACATAAAAAAATCTAGAGGAAAAGGTAGCACATTAAAGCTGTCTGTCTGATTCTGTCTCAGTGCTTGCGCAGACGATGCAGACATCCTTACTCCACAATCACTTCACTCATTAAGAACAAAATAAATCAGAACATTCAGTTCAACATCAGTAAAGCTGCAGCTGCCACTGTGGTCTGGAACTGACAGCATATAAACTGCCATATAAGACATATGGTTTATAGGGCCTACAATGTTTTTCAACAGATTTCTTTTTTGCGTTTTTTTTAATTTTTTTTTTAAACTTTGACATTCTGTTGTTTGGTTATTCTGAGTGATATGTCTTGTTCTCTGAATAGTATTTTTATCATTTAAATAGTATGATTTATGAGTCTACAATAAAAATGTTCCTCTTTTGATTTTGATTTGCTTCATTTTATATTAATTTACAATATTCAAATGATCAGTCATTAGTTGTTTTTGATAATTACACATTTTTTTCTCCCAACAGCCTGGCTACCTCGTTTAAAACAATCCAAGCAGACCAGTGTGGCGGGCTGCTCAGCCACTATCACTATAGTATTTCCTGTCCCATCCTCTCTCCTGCTCTGCTGCAGCCTAAACTGTGCATTTATGCTGACTGTAAGAAATCTGCAAGAGCAAACACATTCAATTAACTCCACAGCTCTTTTTTTTGTTCTTTTTTTTTTGGAATGGCTTTACTGCCTGAGCCATTAACTTGAGACTTAGAGCCAAATAGTTTTTAAATTTTAGCTGAGTCGAAGATATAAACTGGAGTTTTATTGGGAAATGTGCAACTACAAGAGACACACTGCAACAGCAATACTGCATCTAGCTCTATTCAATGTTGGGCTCATTACTCAAAAAGTAATTTTACTATTTATTACTGTCTGGCAGTAGTAATTCATTTCACTTCATTACACTCCTGCTTTACTGATACACCTCTGAAAGCACTGAAAGAGAGTGTATCTGTTCACATCTTCAGATATCAGCTCACTTTCTTCTGATGGGAGGAAGAATTCCAGTTTATTAATTTGGTTATTTACTCAGTCTGTAGACTGCCTCTCTTTCCATTACAGTAGTATGACCAAATGTGCATCTAGATATAGAGGAGCAGTCTTACTGTACATATACAGATATCTTTCATCAAATTGTAAAAACATGCTGCTCCACTATTCAACTTACAAAAGTGTGATGTAGAAATTTGAATCCTCCAGTGCACAAACACTGAGAATTGAATTTACAGTGAAGTAGGAGACATCTGGTGTCCAGCAGTTCAACTTCTGAAATGAACAATATTTACATATTCATAGAGTCTGGAATTTTCAATGAGAGAGAAAGAGAAGATGTCATTTTAAGAATTTTTAACAAGGGAATAAAACCTTTTTGAAGACTAGACACAAATTATTATGCTAAACAGTATTTTTATGTCTTAAAATATTTAGCATGTATCCTCAAATGTGTAACATACAGTTATGTATGTATGTAGTTTATAAATATATGTATATTGTACTTCATAATAGAGATACAAAACACAGACATATATGTACTGTAAGCACTGGTAAGCATGATATGATATGATATAATATGATATGAGATGATATGTAAAGCATCTAAGCATTTAAATATTTTATATAATATTATGTAATATACCTGCAGAGGTAAGTATAAATATAACTATATGTGTAGATTATATAAGTATGTATGTAACAATTATAACAGTCACAGTCATATTATTGTTTTGAAGGTGCAACCAGACAGTAAATAATATTAATCAACAGATGAATAGTCAATATAATGAATCTAATAAAATGTTTCTGTTTGTTGATGAAAATTTTGTAAAAGTATTAATATTTCAATCAGGTAAAGTTATATAGCACCTATCATGCTGATACTGTAAGTGCAGTATAAACAGCATGTAAATACAAATGTGAGTGAGAAAAATAATTCAAAAGAAATATAATAAGAGCAGTTACAAGGATAGAAAAGGAACTGATTTAAAGAAGATAGAAAATAAAAACAATACAATAAGACAGAGATTAATGATGCTGGAGGAACTCAAGGCAAAAAGCTGGCTAAAAAGTTTCAGACTGATGTTTAAATACAGTGTGTGACATTTTTCTGCTCCCCACAGGTCCTCAGGGAGGAGGTTCCAACAGCTGCCAGATTAGAAACTACAGGCAGCCTCACCACAAGTTTCCCCTCTGCACTTGGGAACAGTTTAAAGGTTCCCCGGGGACCTGAGGGGCCGTGATGGTTCATACATATTCTCATCATCTCCTGAAATGTCTGATGTGAGGATTTCTATCTGTGACTGTCCACCCTCAAACACACAGCGGTCACACAGAAACCACTTGTACATCATGATGGCGGAGCTGCTCGCCGCGTCCTGAGCAGCTAATGTTTTAAGTAATGGCTTGTGAGGCCTGACAGATCGGCCGCGCTCTCCCCAAGCTGCAGGCCTGACGCTCGGAAAGCCAAGCGAATCCATCAAAGCGACAGGATGAATTAGTGCCGAGACACCTCACTACCTGTTAGGAGGAACTCCCATCAGCAGTAATTGATTTGATAAATGCTCGAGCATACACAGAATGAGAGACGAGGGGAGAGATGGAGAGCCACACAGAATGAAAGAGAGAAAGTTCTATACTCAGTTAAGGTTCGTTAAAACGGGACACCTGTTTCCAGTGGCTAACAACTTTTTATTCACCTCTGACACCTTCACTCCCCTCAGCCGAAATTAGATTTTCAAACAGGATCTGACTTACTTAATAGCCTTTACTGCCTCAAAACACACAGCGGACAGGAATTTCTTCCTCATTTGGAGTTTATATCAGGAAGTCAAACCTAGAAGACGATACAATGCATGTTTTACCCTGAAGGTTTTACACGGTTAAACCAAGGCGATGGCTTCCATCTTGGACGCTCAAGTCATGACTTTCTAGGGAGTTGGAAGTTTTAGCAACTTGCTGAATCATTCTACAATTGAAAATGTTCACATGGTGACTGATTCCAGTATTTTTAGACTCATATTTAAATTTGACTCCTTTTCCACTTTCATGCTGAGGAATAAAATGCTTTATTTAACCGTAATTTCCTCTTAATTTCCCCAGGAAGTTGTCAGGAAAGAACTATTTAATCTGATACCAATTATAGAAAAGCAGAAAATAATTATGAGACAGTTATTTTAATCAGAGTTCGGTCAGTTTAGTTTATAAGCAGTCATTGATTTCCAAAAGTATTTCCTTGAAAGAACTGCTCCTGAACTGCTAACTCAGTAAATAAAATATGAAAAATACAAATGATTAAAAACTTTAGAGGCTTTCATTTTTTCGGTGTCTTAGAAGAATACACAATACACTCGTTTTGACACTTAGTATAAATTGTAAACTTGATATACAAATGAATGAACTCTACCTTTAATTAATACATGTTTTATTAACCACTGCATCACTGTCTGCAATCTCTTTTACATTTGCATTGTGGGACAAACGTGTTCATTAATGCCACACTCACAAATGAAACAATTACTATATAATCAACGTGATGGAATTTTATAGAATAGAGTGTACTAAGATTCTGTTAAGCCTTGCTTTTTCCTAGAATTAGTTGGGTTTTATTTTTAGAATTCTGAAATAATTTTCATCTGTTTTAACCTTACAGTGGGCCCTGCTTTATGTCCTGACTTTAAAACTCTGACTTGACTCAAAATCTAGTTTTAAGTTCTTTATTATTTTAGTTTTTAGTGTTTAGTCAAGTCACATTATTCCAGCATAGACACTGTAAAAAGAGGATGAGTATTGGGGGTTTAATGGAGCAGCTCGTTCTTGCCCCACGGATCCCGAACAGGTTAATCCGGCTATGAAGATGACAGATATTTGACTAACAAGCTTTTCTTACTGAGGTATATATCATTTTGATATGTCTGATTGAATTAGATATTCAGCTCACTGGATTAGCCAAGAGCAGGCACATCATGATATGAAATGACATATATTGTGATAGAAGATTTAGATTCACATCCTGTTTGCTGTGACCAAACCACTCTGGATAAATTGGTAGAGTTCAGGAAGTGTACAGATGATAAAACATCATCATTCTTAATATAAATCCCTCTTTAACTGAGTGACAAATATCATCTTCAACCATGGAAACAGTCATTTGAAAAGAACTGACTTAATCTCCGCCTACAATGTTTTCCCCAGAGCTTTCAATCAGCAGAGGTTTGCTCAATTACTTCCTGGACCATCCATAAAAGAGGTTGAAATCTCTGGAAAAAGCCAGTAAGTGAACCTTAAGTTATTGTCAAGCCTCTGTAACCTTTGTTCAAATCAGTTTTAGCTGTAGAGAAGAATTCAACCAGCTTTAATAATAAATCTAATAAGAACAATACTCTTGTTAATTAACAGGTTCTGATGGAATTATGTTGCACACACAAGCAGCAGACTTGATGGAATTTCACCTGCACATTAGCTGCATTTCTGTCCTGTACTGCAGCATAAGCCGCTTCACTGACAAAACACTGATAAATAAACCAAACAGGCTTTATATTCACAAGCAAACAGACACATAACAGGAGATTGTGTGCCTCTGTAAAGGTGATGCTGACTGAAAATGAGCTGACTTAGGAAAAGTATCTCCCTGTCGGGTGTGGTGTCTCCATCAACTGCAATACTCTCTAGCACAGGATCTGAATTCAGTCTGTTTTAACAGAGAGCGTCCAGAAGGCTGACAGTAAACAAGGAAATTCATGTGAGCATGTTTACACTGTATATTTGACCAACGCCCTGCATGGAATTCATTTTCTCCGCCAGAGGTAGAAAAACATGAATTGATGGCGATAGAATGATAAGAGGAGGGGGAATCTGGAAAATGGCAAACAATAAGGAGGAGTGCATCTGATTCCCGGGAAGGAAGGGAGCGTATGAAGTCGAGGGTCAGCTCGATAAGAAGAGTTATTCATGTGAGTCTGAGGAGAGAGTGTGGAGAATAGAAAGTCGGAGGAGAGCACGATAACCAGACAAGGAGACAGAGAGAGGCGGTAAATGAGAAAGAGAGATAAGGGAGGAACGGAAGGCCTCCTCTTCTTCCTCCTCGCCTTCCTCTAAAAGGATGACTCTCATCCTGCTGACACATGATTGACAGCTGTCAGCCACAGAGATGCGCTCCTCATGGCACTTTTCTCTGCCCCTCCGCTGTGACTGGAAACCATCCACAGGCGAAAAAATAGAATTGTAATTGTGAAAATCAATATGGCCGCAATCTCCAGGGCTGCTGTAAGTAATGAAGCCCTGTCATTTGCTGCATTGGGGAACTGATAAGGACTCTGATTGTTCTATTCCATCATCACTGCGGCCTTTGCTTCAGATAGAAAAAAAGGACACAAAGATCTGTGCTGTAATATATCGATTAGTGAACCAGGATAAACTGCATTTAAGTGTTTGCTGTGAAATTATATTTGTTATCATTGAAGTAACACTCAATAATTTTGCTGAAGTGCCCAACAGAGTCCCCCACCCCTTCCCCCTCAACCGGTGTGTGTATCCTGAAAAAAATACACACATAACAGCAATTTAAACCAGCTGCAGCCCATTTAACCCAGTGGGGTGTAACTGATTGATAGCTGGCAACTTATGTCTAATCAATAATAGCAATTATTCACTCACTTTCAGAGCAAAATGTAATTTTATGAGAGATGAGACTAGTTTTAATCATGGAGCTACTCTGTAGTGCTGTTCTGCTTTTTTCAAAAAACTTTTCAAAAAATTATAATTTCCGACTATTTAAGATCATTACTAGCAATAATAAAAATCATCCACTTATGCAGTTGGAAACCCATTTAAACCAGGGGGATAATATCGCTGCATTGTAACCTCATGAGGTTACAAGAAAGAAATTATACAAAAACTAGACTTATGAAACCTTTTCACTGTAAAGCCAATTACATGCATTTTTAGATGTACAATGGTCAGGCAATAAAAAGGCTGTTTTTCTTAGATATGGAAAATTTGACATATTGGAGGTGACCACCTGATTTGACTGTTATCAGCCTATTGAACAGGAATTATCATCACACATCTGTCCCAAATATATGGTCTATTAGGGGCCTACTAAACCTACTAGTAGGTTCAGGAAAATAGGTTGCTTTAGGCATGTGATGAAACAACCAATGCTGTCAGTCTTTTTATGAGGAGTCTTGCTAAAAACTTAAAGGATGGGAACACTGATACCATTCTATTTCCCACAGTAAATTTGTCCCCTTAGAATTACATTTATGTGCTATTAAATGGTTTTGTGAAAAATGCCTGGATTATGTTCACTGACATTTGGTTAAATATTGAACTAGTAAACAAAATCTGTCTCATGCTTCAAGTCAGCATAGTTTAAACATTTTATGACTTTGCTTAACATTAAAAATGTTTCCTTATTACTTTGATAAAAATGTAATTCTGGCAGCATTATGTTTCTTTCAGAAATGTATTTGCTGTTCCAAAATAGTAGTATAAAAACATATTTTCTGTGAGGCAGGGTTTCTCATTATGGCACTGTGGATGTGCCCAAGTATGTCTATAAATTGGTTTACTTTTATTTCCCAAAATGTGTTCAGGGAGCCATATGCAAACAAAAGCTGTTCCAAGAAATATACGAAATTCTCCATTCTGTGACCATTTGAGTTAAAACTCACGATTGGTTGCTCAAATCCTCAGTTTTCCAGCTCATGACTTTTACTTAAGCACCTCAAATGTTTCCTTCATGCCGACAGCTGCTGATCTTCACTGCTCTCACTACCTTTCCCCATCTATGAACAGGGAGCGAGAGAGGAATAACACCAACGTTGTCAGCTTGTTGTTAAACCTAACTGACTTTATCATTTGTTCCTCTTCAAAAAAAACCCCATCTGTGTTGACAATTTGCAGTCTGCTTCTCCTGCGCTGCATTATATATCAGCTTGTTTGCTTGGAGTGACAGCGACAGCACAAACAGCCCAGCCTGATAGACATGTGGGTGTCGACGACAAATTGGGAGTACTGTACTCGTAAAGCAGCCCGAGCATAAAAGTCACTCACGCTCACCTCCCTCCTCTTCCCTCTTCCTTTTCCTGTCCTGTTCCACGTCTCACATTTCTCTCACTTCATCTGGCTTTGCACTACAAAGTCTGAAAGTGAACCACGGTTGTCAGAGAGAGTTGCTACTTTGAAGGTTTAATGCTGGGATTTTGCTTTGCTCTGATTTGAAGATTGGAGGGGAGAGAACAGATATAGCTCATGGATAACGGTAGTATTTAACAAACAGGCCACTTCAGAGTAAGCACTTTCACCATCTTACAGATCTCAGAGTTTTTTTCTGATAACTGCAGCCCAAAAGGAATGAATTTGCAGCACCGTCTCTGAATAATTATGATGCAATGTGTGACTTTGGTATGTTGCAAGAAATGATGGCTTAGAAATTTCAAGAAAAAAATCATCTTTGCAAGTTTTAGGTAGAATTTTAGTAGGTTCCGGCGAGTGGTGAGTGGCAGATATCTGGGAAGAATATTAAATATCTAGAGAGCAAATTCTACTCTGAATAATCTCAGGAGGTGTAGCACTTCCAACATTCTCCATAAATCAAATAATTAGTTTGAGGTACTTTGAATTGGTTGAAACTGGTTATACAAAATGAAAGAGAGCATTTTGGGAGGAAAAGAAAGTTCCAATTAGATTAGATACTTTTAAAATGTTGGTTTGTCAGTTTGTCAATGGGATAATGACATTTAGTCATTTGCTCAAATGCCTTAAAGACTACACAAGAACTAGAAACTCCAATGAACTGTGTGAATTATGATTGTTTGAAGTAGCATGACATTGCTATTAGCAACTCAAACTCTCTTAGAAGAAGATCAGGGTGAATGGAGGGTCAACAAAGTGTCCGACTAGGACTGCTGTTTGTATCATGTATCATATCAACAGTCAACATAGGTTTTCTTAACCCTAACCATGTTGTTTTGTGCCTAAATCTAACCAAACCTTCACCATTGCAATGGCAGATCAGGAAATGGTCATTCAGATCAGGAAACAGTTATGGCAGGCACTGACAATCAATATCAACAGCATATTTAGTCTTTGAACTCTGGGGACCTGTTGTTTGTTGAAGCCAAGGTTTCATTTTATTTGCTACTGACTTGTCATTAAAGTTCAGAGGGTGCACTGTTCATTTATATGATACAACACTGATGTAAAGTACACATTAGTTGCTTTGAGTTCTCAGGTTACAGTGATGGAACTGAAGTGTAACAGACTACACTAAACCGACAGGAATAATATGACAGAATTTTACTGCAATTAATACACAACAATAACATGATTTTAGTTACTGATATGATTAGAGGCCCTATATGTTTGGAAGTCAAAAATTGCTCCTGGCTGGTTTGGGCTGCAGTATTAGTTACCACAGACCAACAGAGCCTAGCTTGAGCTCAAGCTTACTGTGAGAACAGTTAAGCCCAAGGTTAGCTGGATAAAGCACTAATCCTGCATCATGACACACACCGCAGGGCTCTCAACAGTGGCTCTGAACTGGAGAATTTCATGAGAAAAAGGGCGACTGTTGGCTTAATTTGCAATCTGTCATCTAATTTGACAATCCTCACAAATAACAGTGGTTGATTTTGTACAAGTGTTTTGTGATGACAGGTTTGCAAACTCCTGGATAGACTGGGGGGTTTTAGATCAGTTGAGTATTTTTGTGCTCAAAATGTTATAAGCATCCACTGGATTGCTCAAGGATTTAGTTTTAGAATGGTAAAGCTACTGAAACAGCACTTAGAGCATCAGAAACTCAAACTCTCCAGTGAAGCCCAGACTAATAGAATTCTTTAACAGCTCTTTAGACAGGCCGAAGCTGGTTTCATTGCAGGTTTTACACTGTTGAGTAAAATCCTCCCACATTCCACTGCAATGATTTCTCTGCTACAGAAATAGTCCAATATTGTCAACCAATACATGGGTCTGAACCTCGCTTTGGAGTGCTCACATGAGTGTTCATCACTCATTGATTTTTTTATAAGTCATCCATACATGTCTCTGGAGCGGGGCGACAGCGCCCGCATGGCCAGTCACTGTAACCTAACAGGATGGAAAGATCTAAAGTGGAAGATAACGGACATGGCTGGTAATTCCCATCAGCGGGCGCCGTGACTGTCGGACTGTGCAGCAGACGTGAGCTCCGATGGCAGATCCATCACTGCCGATGCAGTGGAGGGAAGCGTCTCTGCACCCTTCCCGCCTCCTCCTCCTCCTCCCCCCCATTTCCACTATTTCCACCTCCTCCTCCCCTACGGAGTGCAGCATCTCAGCCGGCTCTGTTTCACTGGTCAGTCAAGCCCATCATCAGGTTAGAAAGCAAGGCAATCCATCACTATACAAGTCCAAATTCACTTCCTGTATTGCCTTTGTATCCAGTCACTAGCAGAGTACAGACAGTGTTGCTTCTACTGTATCTTTCTACCGCAGCTAATGACTAAACTCAGCCTGAGCAACTGGAACTGAAACACTTATCTCCTCAATATATGGATGTTATGAGACTTGGTCATGCACTGTAAAAAAATTCAAGTCATTAGTCTCAATTTCAACCTTCACGACATATTTGTCTTAAAATAAGAGAGAGAATTCTGCCAGTGAGGTGAAATGTTTCCGCTTGGCCCCTGTTAGATTTCCCTTGTTTGAGGAATTCTCCAGTATATTGAAACAAATAACACTACTATAACAATAACACTATCATGAAATGCATTTTAAAGGGTTATGTTTTTACTTCCTAATGGCACAAAATAACTATATCTATGAGGAGTGACTGAATAAGAATTTCACTTATTTCAATAAATCAAATCATTTGTTAAAGCTCCAGATTTTTTTCTACAATGTGATTTTTAATTGTCATCTTTGCGTTCAAATGGAGATAGCTAATATCATGTAATTATTGCAGATATTCCTGGATTCTTTATCTAATCCTGTCCATGAAAATGCTGCCACACAGTGATGTAGATAAGGGTAAATATACATAGAGTACATCTTCTCATGATCCTAAAATTATACACACTCTACTCATGCATTCTGTATTAAACCTTCTGAGAATTTAATTGGATATGTTTGCTGGCTGATTTCTCTATAACAGATGAGGGCAGCTGATTAGGGCAGAACTAGAAAGCTGTAATCACAGTCAAATAAAGAGATAGGTGATCCATTTTATTAAAGGTTAAGTGTGAGGGTGGTGTTTTGGAAAATGTATACCTATATCTGTGGAAAGCTCTTGATGAACTCTTTGATGATTTGAGATAAAACAATAGAAAAAATCCGAAAGACTCAAATTATAACTGTTTATCCTTATCTGAATGAAAGGTTTAAGGAGAAAGGGTGAAGTATGTTGTACAGATTGCGAAAGCTAAGAAAATAATCATAATAATTTGGGGCTATATAGGAAAAGTAATGTGAAAAATAAGGTGGTGGGTGCAAGCAGCAAGGCCTAAAAACCAGACAGAGTGCCATCAAAAAGACTGTTGAATCATCTCATGTGAATGCAGATATCAGTGTGAGCGTTAGAGGGGTCTGCTGTATCACTTCAGACGTGACGAAGTCGAGCATGCGGCCGACTCTGGAGTCACAGGACTACCTGGAGATGTAAAGCAGGTTGGACGAGGTTATCTAGTCCTGCCTTCAGAGACACTTCTCTCCCCGGGCTGCTTCAAAGTGCTGCTATCAAGGTGCCACACGCTTTGCCATAAAAGGATTGCTCTATGCAGAGAGGGAAGCGAGAAAGGGGGTTGAAGCTTCCCTCAGGATCAAACCTGGGTCGCGGGTCGGGCTGGATTTTCCGAGAACAACGCCCTTCAACGATCAGCTCCAGCTCTGACCTCTGAACTGTGAATGCGATTGAAAATCTGGAGCAGCACGTGGAGGAGAGAATAGAGGCTGTGGTCATTAATCACAGATGCCTACCACCTCAAACATACCATCCCCACACACACACACACACACACACACACACACACACACACACACACACGACACTGGGTGCTTGCTCTAGGAATATTTGCAAGGAGATTCCTCTCTAATTTAACACCATCAAAGATTCAAATCCGAGACAGATTTTCCTCATTTGCCCCCCCTCTGGATGTGAACAGTCATCCCTGCAATGATGCATGCAGAGAAAAAAAATAAGCAGGAACCCAAAGCGCCGATTCCAGACACCACAGTAGGTGCTATTATCATTGACTTTATGGCCAAGCACCAAGGTCAAGTGTTGTTTTGGCTGTTTGTGGGGGCGTGGGGCCGCCTGGGGAGGCTGAGCTCAGATCAGACGGCCCAGGACTCGCAGGCAGGATCAGAGAGGTTACAGTTCATGCAGGATAAAGCACTACAACCAGAATGAGTCACCTTGATGTGTCAGTTCCAGAGTTGTGGACCATCAATTTGCCTGCCAAGACGCACAGCAGCTCTTTGATTGGAGGTCAAAGGTCAGCTCCACACAAGCAACCTCAGTTTCAATTGTATTTAGATTTCAGACTTGATTCCATTCGAAGAACTCTCTTTCTTTTTTTTTTTGTCTTTTTTGGAAAAGCTTCTTATGGATTTCATTTTTTTTCCTTTGTTTCTTTTAGAATTTTGACAGTAGAAGCCATGGAAATTTAACCCAAAAGTTTTTCTATTAATTAGTGAGAAGATGAGACAACAGGTGAGTAAACAGAGGAGAGTACAACAAAACATACTATATGCAAAGAGACAATGAATTAATTACTAAAACTACAGCTGAAAGAATTATTGGATAAATCAATTAGTAGATTGGCTGAAATTGTACTTTTTTGATAATTTATTAATTGTTTAGAGTTTTAGAAATTTATCAAGCAAAAACATCAAAAAGCTTTTGTAATGTTAGGATTTGCTGCTTCTCTCTGTTTTGTATAATTGTACACTGAGTATCTTGGTTTTGTTGGTTTGAAAAAAAAATGTAATTTGAAGATGTCAGCTAGGGCTTGGGGAAACTGTAATGGCCATTCTTCACAATTTTCCGACATTTCATGGACTAAATGATTAATTGATGATGATGCTGCAATAATGAAATTAATAATTAGATACTTTTATTGTAGGACGTTACAAAAATTAGAACCCAACCAATATAATGTTTTTTTAAAATCCATTAACAATAAGTTATACTGAATACGGTGTATAATGTTTTACTTAAACATTTTTGATAAGGATCCATTTAATTTGGTCCTTAAAGAATTATGGCTGGTGTGTATACAGCGTAAGAATAAACTTGTCAGTACTCTCTGGTAGTTTGAGGTTTCTGACATTTCTTGTTAATTAGCAAATTTACAGAATATGATGATATCAACATATCTGCAATAAGCTAATATTGACCAATATATTGACCCTGACTGTTCTACCAAAAATGCACATTTTTCAGTGACACCAGGTGTATTAGATGAAACTCTCCTACATTCAATTTTGGAATCAACTAACAGTTGTCTTATTTGATTGTGTTTTTTATTTCAGTTTTGAAAGGCATAAATAATATTTTCATGTAGTTATTTTTTCTTACTCTTCCTTCTCTTCAATAAGCAGCTATGACAACTGATATAATTACATTTTATGCTATTAATCCTATTTCCTCAGTTCACATGAATCATTTGTAACTTAATGTCAAGCTCGTAATCATAATAATATTTGAAAACTGGGGTTCAGTTCTCAGCATTGCTGCCTCTGACTTTATCATGGTATAATCTGGTGTGGGTGGGAAGCCAGTGAGGGATCATGTCCTTTTTTTTTTTTTACTGCACATTAGTGACTCCTGCTGGTTGTCAGTGTGCCTGCACGGAGGGTGTTGGAATCGAGGGGGTGTGTGAACCTTTGCATTCATTACATTCTCCCAGTGAAGGTCCTCTAAGTCAGGTAAAAAGAAAAAAAAGGGGCTGGGATCACTTCATGTCAATGAGCCAGGGATAAGACAGTACAGCTAATGGATGGATGGATAGTCTGTGAGCATTCATTTTGATTAAAATGTGAATATTTTTAATTTTATAGATTCAGTGTTTAATTCAACAACGGTGTCGTTGTAGAGGGGAAAATACTAGCGGTGAAAGTGAAACCTTGGATTAAAATGACATTCATAACCTCTCTTGGTGGGATCGTTTGTAGTAAATTAAATCGATCCCATCTTCATTATACTGGAGCTGCTCCGTGTCATCCTCCAGGACCCGCAAAAACATCCCAAAGTCCTGTAAAAGGAAGAATTTTAACGCCATCAAGGACTCCTAGGATCCCACCAATAACTTAAAGCACCACCAGAATGACCGCTTAAACACTCTGAACTTCCCATGAAACTTGCTAAAGACCCTCCTTAAGAACACCTGCAACCTCCTTAAAAACAAGACAAACCCCTTCAAGCACCACTGGAATCCCTCACGGATGTCTAAAACCCCTGTTAAGGCCTCCTGGAGCCCCTCAAGCATCCAAGGATCTCCACTTTGAGAACCCCCGACATATATGAAAGCATTCGCCGCAGCTGGTGACCACTTGTCACCGCCTCACAGGCAACTGAGTCAGTGAGAAAAAGCCGGTGCATGTAACAGAGCTGGGTAACTGGGCTGAGCTGAGGTGACTGAGACGGCAGCGGGGGAATTGCAGCGTTGTTCTCCGAGACTGAACTCTCAGCCCTTTTGTACTCGGCTCTCTCCAGCAGCCAGGCTTGAATAGCTTTAAAGTGACGCCTCCGTGCTGCTTTAAAAGCTAAGTAGCACAAAGGTTGAACAAGGAACTGAGAGAAATGTTCACTTAGTCGACATCTGGGATGAAAAAACACAACACACTCACTCCACGGTTCCCACTTGATGGCCAGACAATGCACTTGTCCGAATGCGTGCAACCTGCGTGTGTATATGTGTGAGTGTGCGTGTGTTCAGTCCACAGCATGTGGGCATTTGCGCGAATGCCTTTGCTATATAATTTAATTAATACTGGCTGCTCTTGATTTCAGCTTCAAACAGCTCAATGAAAACACATTCCGTTTTCATTATTATGAGTTAATTTAGAAGTCTGTGGATTGAAGAGGATGTGTGGTGTGAGATGGTGGTCAGGGGATGGAGGTGTGTGTGTCGGGGGCGGGGGTAGGGGGGGTCACGCTGTGTGAGCTGTGCTGTAGTGATCTCAGTGGGACTTTCTTTCCCCCCACTGCACAGACTGCTTGACACTGCAGGCCCCATTTGTGCTGTTTGATAATAACACTTTAATGTGACTGGTATGACTGTTGCCAGTGGGACCACTGCATCTGCTACTCCCAGGGGATGGGAGAGGGAGGAGGGCTTAAAGGGGAGGGGGGGAGGGGGGGGACCAGAAAGACCTCCATGCCTGACTTGAAGTCACAACACTGCACCGAGGCCCAGACGAGAAGCACATCTGCCATCTTTTTAAAAACGCTGTCAGCAGTGTCAACGTGGCTAAAATCCTTAAATCCTTCCTGCACTCTGAGTTTATATCCCTGACCATAGGAGGAAGTGATGAGGTAATCATGATCAAATCTAATTGAGTCCTTTACAGAAAAAGAGTCACTGCAGCAGCAAATGATAAGGAGATAAATTAATATAAATACTATTAGAGCGCATGAGGAGGATCAGCATGTACAGAAATGTCAAAAAGAGCAGTAAAAGATGTACATAACTAATAAAAACATTTAAAAAGATTTAAATAATAGCAACATCTATTAAAATGAAAATAAGTGGATTTTTAGCAAAAAGGCCAAATTACAGAGCTGTTTTGAATTTCAGCATTGAAAGCCTCTCCATCCCTTTTCTGAACAAATGGATAATTACAGTATGTTACCAACCACACCACAAATACTGCGTCTATTTATAATTAATACATATGAGAAAACTTGTTGACTTATTTTGTCAAAGGACAATTATGGTATGTTTTAAAATTCTGGTGAATTTAAAAGGATGAACTATAGTTTGATTACGTGGCAGTGTAATGTAAACGGTAAACCGAACTAAACACAACATCTTTAACTTTTTAATCCATATAAACTGCTCTGAATGAAATATATAGAAGCGGCATTAAAATAAGGTATTGGCAGAAATCATGACAATCCCAGATGGAGTTCTGCTGTCCATGAAGAGGCGCGTTAATTAAATAGTGGACCCATAGGTGAGCGTCCCGCTCTGCTTTATACTGTATTGCTGTCTACCTGGGCTGGGCTGTTATCGGGGTCAAGGCGCGGCTCTCAGACAAGAGGCTTAAGCAGAGACAAGAGCCTTTAACACGAAATAAAACCATCAAAGTTCAGCTCTAATCCCCGCTGCTGTGGATAAGGCTGACTGTTAACGGGCTGCACAATAAGCTCGGTTTACTCTAGGCGGGCTGCCTTTGTGTGTGTGAGTGTGTGTGTGTGTGTTTCCCAGCTACACAGTTCAAGTCAGACAACACGGCGAACAGGATTTATTGGGAAAGCCGAGTGGATTTTCATCACCAGTGCGCAGTATTTTTTTTAAACACTCCTTTCCCTCGTCACAGTAAGAATTTCAAATAAATGTTCGCTTGTGTTTGATGTCTATAAACGACACCAAGGTTCAGAATTAAATTCGGAAAGGGAGCACTGAGATATGAGGAGAAATATTTCAAGAGGAAGAAGAGTAGCCATAATTTGGACTCCGCAGGCAAAAATGTGAGAATGGTGTCATAAAAAGGTCAGACTATACAAATTCGGCTTGAAAGACTTGTTTTAAATATTAAAAATCCATTAAAAATCTACTTTTTCATTTAAAACACGATTATAGTTAGGCCTGTTATTATTCCCGCTGTGACTCAATAAATCACACTTATTGTAAGTCGTCTGATATTTGAAGGGAAATGTGTTTACATACTTTCAGCACCTTGGAGAGCTCCACACCCGCCAACTGTATGTTTCCACTTTCGGTTTTTTGGCTAAACGAAGAAATGACACATTTACACACTAACACACTGCGGGCACAGGCTATATACTGCCACAATATGCACATGTGGGATTACATTAAAGAAAGCCAGTGAAATATCAGTGTGAGTAATAACTACATTTGCTAGAACTGTCATTGGCTCACTTCATTAGATGATGTGCAAGAATTCAAATTTAAAAGTGATTACACCTGTTGGCAGTGGGCTGAAATCTATCAGGCGAGATGTTTATCAATTAAAATGAATGTTAGAATATGTATTAAAAAAATAAAATAGAGCTTTGCATTAGTGGCTCTTTGGGGTGTGTATGTCTAATTAGAGAAGAGCAGGAGTTTGACGTCTATGTTTTCAGGCCCGACTTTCCAAAGAAATAACAGCAACTAAATGTAGAGTTTAAAACATTGAAAATAATGTGTTTTCCTCTATTTTTTAAATTTTCTTCTCCGTGTTTGTGCAGAAAATGAGAGCGTTAATTAATATTGTCTATTTGTAAAATTAATGTAATCATGCAGTAAAATAAAAACAGCTAAACTCCACTCTGTGTGTCGCTATGAAAACTAAACTTACAGGTAACTACTTACACTTAACTACGTGTTAGGGCATATTTTTATGTTTATACCCAAAGAGAAATTCACTTAATTCTGGAATTAAGTTTTAATTAACTCGCGGCTTTTTTCCCTGGATGACTCATTTCAAATACGGAGGAGAGTTGAACACTGAAAGCATATTTATCATAACTTATGTTTTCTTCTGCACTTGCCTCCTAAAATACACAATCAAACAAGGCTCCAACTGGAGTCTGTCACAGTCTAACCCGCTGTAGAGTATGTGCTGTGTCTGTCCAGGCAGCCTGACTGTCGACATGGAGTTTTGGTTTGTAATGGCGCCCCCAAGAGACGATCTCACAGCCTGTGCCGGTAATTAATCGCTGCCAGATTTCTAAATATTCAACAACAACCTAGAAATATGCTAGAAAAATTTAATCTTCATCAATTGGAGTGTTTTTGACAATTTTCCATTTGCATTAAAGTATTGTTTCTTCAGTAATATGAAGTGACTGCATTTTACGCACAGCGGCATTGCGCACAGGGAAGGCCCACCTGGTGCAAGTTTCACTTTCAAACAATTATTAGTGTGCAAATAAAGTTTGGATTCCTCCTTTACATATTTGACATTTTTTACACGGTGCCCAGTGAAACCTCCGGACAGCCGCGCCTTTCCAGCCGCGGTGTAAACGCATTTGGAAAGCGCACGGCGGAACCTAGAAAAGTCATCTCATAGTGAGGTGAGAACAAATAACAAACATGGCTTTTACACTTTCTTTCAGAACGGAGAAGTGGAGAAAAGTTGAGAGAGAAGTGCAGACTGCGCAGGAGAATCCAACTCACCAGGCAAAGTGCAGGCGTCAGGAGGAACACGGCGCACCAACTCGTCACCTGCATCCTCCCGGAGCTCAAACTTCCACTTATTTCCCTCGGCTGGTAGTTGCGGCTTTGCGGACCATAAATCCACCTGGTATCCGCCTCACAGCACGGCCAAGCCCCTCAGCAGCCAAGGCAAAAAGGACACGACGCACCCCATGACCGCAGAACAAAGCAGAGAGTTGGAGACTGGGGAGGGGGGGGGGACAGGACAGAGAAGCCGGTGAAGAGGCTGCTGCTGCTGCTGCTGCGGGTGAGGGTGGTGTTAGAAGGGGCGGGGGCGACAAACAGCGGTTACTTGAGAGTTAATCCAGGTAGAGAGAGGAGCGGGGTCATAGCTGTGAGAGGGTTCAGGTCCTGATTGTCTGATAGCTGACGCGCGCAGCTGTCGGAGCGCTACGATCTGAAGGGAACGGCGGGGCTTTCCGCTTTATAACGCGCGCCTACAACACAACCAGGGAGACTCTCGCTCTGTGGGGGAGGGACGAGATGAGGGGGAGAAAAAAAGGCAGGAAAAGACGAATAAAACGGGAGGAGATTGGTCCAAGACGCAGCGAGGATGAAGAAAGCGAAGTTTTCTCTCTCTCTCTCTCTCTCTCTCTCTCTCTCTCTCTCTCTCTCTGTCTCTCTCTCTCTCTCTCGCTTCCTCTCTTTTTTTTCTTAAACAGATGCTCGTGAGGAAAAAGCGTTTCACCTTGGCTGCTGGTTTGTGCGCTTGATGTAGATAAATGAGCTGACATTCAGAACTCCGCTGCCAATAACTCCAGGCACCCCCCCTCTTCCTCCTCCTCCTCCTCCTCCTCCTCCATCCAGCCCAAAACAAGAGAGCCTCAAACCTGAACAAATACAGCACAACAGCTGTTGTTCATGATGCAGGTCCGATATATGAATACTCATCATCTCTGTCAGTACCCGCTGTGTTACTGCTAATATTCATGCAAGTAAGAACATTTTAAACATCTGCTAATGTGTGTTATGAATTCACACGCAGATTCACACGCGCACACACACACACACATATAGGCAAGAGGGCGCGCGGCCCTTTTGTGCGTTACACTGCACAAATCTTCATCTTATCAAATCATCTCTGTCTACATTTGAGTGCTAAAAATCCGTTGATATTTTAAGCTTTTGCCAGCAGAAATCAACTTCTTTCACTGAATTTTCTAGAAACCAGTGACAGGTTCTTGAAACAAGAAAGTGTAAGAAGCTGCTGCACTATAGAATCAAGAAAAAAAAAAAGACTTTCTTTTTCAAAAATACGCGACTTAAAGGAAGCTGATTTACAATGAAAACCAGTTGAAACAGTTTTTAAATTGTAATCCTTGAGGTTTTCATCATATCAAAGCCAAATGTATTATTTATTTTTGCTATCTCCTCCTAACAGAAAACGACAGCGTCAGTCGTTTCAGCAAATGTATAAAAACGAGTTATGTTTAAGTGAAAGTGACAAAGCCCTCTAGCGGCTGTAGGAATTATGACTCCTGTCGATCGGGACCAAAAGAGGAAGCAATGGGATGCTGTCAGCAGGAGGAGGATGTCGTGGTGGATTGATGGGTCAACAAAACATCAGACTTTAACATGGCAAACCAGTTTGTTTTCTGTTTCTTTCCAACAGTCCACATTGCTATTTTTTTTTTACAATGACTGCTGTCAATCCCGAACACTGCGTGTTTATTATTGTAACCATGATGACGAAGATCCCCTAACTACTGGCTGACTCGGGTGCCCCTGAGGAAAAAAAAAAAAAAACCCATGAAAGTGCCCTCTAATGTGCCTCCACAGCAGAGTAAACATGATAAAATGCCTTCTAAGGTGCCCCTACAAAGGAGAAAAATACCAAATTTCTGTAATTACAGTAAATCAGGATGAAGTGCCCTGTGGAACATCTCTATATGTGACAATCTGGAATGAAGTGCCCTCATGGGTGCCCTTTCAGTTGAAGAAAATGTGATAGTGCCCTGTAAAGTACCCCACAAGATGTAATGCAGTGCTGTATGAGTTGCCATTGTAATGGGGTGAGCTGGAGATTGGGTTCCCCTTTTACTGAAAAAAAGGGGCAAAAATGCCATTTAGGGTGCAGAATTGGGTGTCCTTTCAGTGAAAGAGAGGGATTAAGTGCCTTCTAGGGTGCCACCAGGTGTGAGAAAACATGATGCCATGATTAGTGCCCTTTTGAGCAAAAAACATGGTGAAGTGTCCTTCCAGTGAAGAACATGAGATACTGTGCTCTATAAGATGTCCTTATGATGGAGCAAACTGGCCATTATGGTAGAAATTAATGTGTCCTTTATGTAGGCTGACCATTAGGAAAAAATAAAGTACCCTTAAAACATTTTGTTATAGCTGACATTATTCCATTCAGTTGATTTTGGTACAGTACTACTCACTATTTTGCTCAGCCACACCCCCTTTAGATTGTTCTATTGTCTTTGAGTCAGTGCAGTCTGAGTTGCCAGTGGTGACTGAGTCAGCTGAGCGATCATTCTCCAAAGTGAAGCTGATCAAGACCCAGCTTAGAAACAGACATGGAGAAGGAAGGCTCTCAGATCTTCTGCTGTTGTCCACTGAGAGGGACATCCCAACTGACCATAACGAGGTCATTAACATTTACAAACTCATGGCTAAAAAGCTTGCTTCCCTGACAAGATTGCTCAAAGCAGCTAATTCTCAAAATGTTAATAGTTTTTACTGCAGATGTATTTGTGAAATAAATATTTAAAATGTTACCCATTCCCTTTATTTTATTACAGAGATGTTTGCAAAATAAATGTTTAAAAAGGAAATCTTTTTTACTACAGAGGTGTTGTTTTCCTTACATTCTGAATCACCCTATAAAATATTCATCTTAATTGGGGATGTAACCTTTTTACCAAACATGCATCGTTGTTCTCTGTTGATTGGGACCCATTGAATGTATCAGATTCCCTTTATATGTTTTCACCCCTGCCCCTCAGACAGCCTGAGTCTGCCTGTTTAGGATTAGGTTTAGGGTCATTTTAACCCAAACATCTTCTGATGATCTTTTCCTGCCCCCAAACCAAGTTGTTTTTATGCCTAAACTGAACCAAACCTTATAACCACAGTGTTGCATCATAGAACAGTTATATTTTTTTAATGTCATCCTGCTGATAGTGTTGTAAGATCAAAAAAGGCCTTTATGTGTTGTTCTTGAGTGCATGGCCTTTACATAGAGTTACACTTATTACTCACTTATTTATATAGTAGTTTGCATTGTCAGTGGTGGAGTCCACCATATCTGCCCTGGAATCAAATGCAAGAATTCACATAAAGGATTCACAGGAAATGATGCACGCACATACAGGACAAAATTGGGAAGATAAGTGTCGGCACATGTGCACATTGCACATAATTTGTGTGTATGCACATATGTTATGATGTATTCCAGTAGAACTGATCAGCTGGTCCCCTGTTATTTTTCTGTCAGCACAAGTTGTACTATGGCTACAGTGATGTATTTGAAATCAACATCAAGCAGATATTACACTATCCCTGCTGTACTTATGCCAACATAGAATAATTGTTTTTTAAACTTACAAAGTGGGCAACACATTTTCAGTTCCTAACTGAAAGTTAGAGCTTGTAATTTAATAAACAGTGAGTTAGTTGGATCTTAAAAATCACATTTGTTTATAATTCTTATAATGCTCTTTTAAAGTACAAAAATTAGATTTGTATTTGTTTATACAGTATATTTCCTACTTCCAGTAAGTAATGTCCTGAAGTATACATGAAGCTTCATTTAGGAAGGATGTCCTTCATTTTATACAGTAATGCAATGGATTATTACATTGTTTGCTTGCACTTACCTATGTCTAAGTAGCTACCTACCAGGAATGTGCAACCTTAAATGTCATATCTTTACAATTGTTTAAGTAGTAAGCCATGATCGATAGTATCTTTTTTTTCTGAGATCAAGAAATACTCCCACTGTATATTTATTATTTTCTATTGCAACTGACAGTGAATGTCCGTGAAGTAGTTCTACCACTCTATTTCCAGTTTTATATATGACTACAAATTGCAGATAATTTTATATATAAGTACAAATTGCAGAGACTGATTACAAATATGTGTCAGTTATAATATCACTTGTCACTCCATCTTTATTGACAGGCTCAATAATCTCCTTAGCTAAATTAGGTCCAACATTAACAAAAAATTCAACTCCTCTGCAAACAAATTCATGTTTATGAAAAATGAATCATTTTTAAGAAAATAGGTTGAGTAACCTGCTTTCCTAGTTCAATTTTTAATATTTTCATTAAATCCCTTCATGTTGTCCCCCAATCATTTACTATAATAATCCTTTTTGCTGTATTTCATAATACATCTGTTTTTTTTTTCATGCCTTTTCCCTCCCATTTCCATTCAGTGTCTTTTGCTCTATACTTCAAAAGTCTTTGTGTACCCTTACTTAACCATATGTATCAACATATTTTACTTTATTTTACTTTACATTCTACATTATTATAGACAAAAATTTCTCATTAGCTTCATCTACATAATATACTTTATTGCAACTTTGTTTAATTAAGTCTTCCTTAAGAGAATTGATGTGCACTATAAAGTAGACTTTGAACTGTCATCATGCAGTGTAAACAGATACACAAGTTGCTTGTGTCTTCTTCTGTTGTATTTCTGGCAGAGAAGCTGCTCAGAAACACAATTCCTGTTCCCAGTGACTGAAACAGGTCAGTTTCAGTCACGTGCATAGATAGACCCTAAAGGGGGTTTAAACACCTGCTGTTTGGCCTCCTAGAGTGAAAGTGCCCTTTTTCTGGGGTGTTTTTTTTCTTTTTTAATAAATAAATGAATTCCTGTTTGTGCACAGCCTGTCCTGCTGAACAGATATACTGATTGAATCAAAATATCAGGTCGGGAGATAGGTGCCTCCGGGCGATGCCCTCTACCTTCCCTCCTGCTTTCCTGCCACAGCAGCAAGCACTGTGTGGGCACCGAGCCTTTCTACGGTGAAAGAACGCAAGCACGCAAAATTGCATTCACTGCACTTGACATTCAGCATGAGTCAGTTTGTGTGATGAGTTACTTTGAAGCAGACATCAGGTATTTGGCCAAACAAAGTATAAATATACTGTTCATTTTGATGTGCTTGAGGAATTGCTTGACACTATTTGGCAAGTAGGGTCTATCTATGCTTGAACTATTTAGCAGCTTGAAATGTGCCAGCTAGCTATCATTAGCATTGACACCTTTTGCTAGTAATGTGTGATCAATGGAATAGGGTGAAGTTCTTGTGTCTCATCCAATGAACTTAAAAGAACGGTCCCATCGCACCACAGCAGTTTTAATGTTGTCTCATTGTCTCGATAGCTAGTTAGCTAATGTAATACGTTAGCTAGCTAATGTTAGCTCTCTCTCTCTCTTTCTCTCTCTCTCTCTGTCCTATTAAAGACGCTAATGGACTTAAACAGTAACTGTTAAAATCTTTATCTTAAGTCAATAAAAAAAAAAAAAAAACAGATACACCTGCTGCTTTTTAGAATTGTGGCTGAAATGCATGATGTCTTCCTAGCCTCAGTATTTTGATATGATATGTGAATTATATTAAACTAATTTGTTGGCACATAATAGTATCTTAGTCATACAATATCAGCATCTTCTTATTGCCTATTATTACTGAAACAATTATGCCTTCTATTGAGAGGTGGTAAGAGGTAAGAGAACGGCTGGTTAACATGTGAGAAGAATTTACTGAAATACACTTAATTTATTTGAATTTATTATTAATCAACTGTCATGTAGCAGTGTTTGAACCAACCTCAGTCATGGGTTTGTTTTAAATACTGGATTTCCTGAAATCGTGGTCGGAGCCTTTATTTATGTCAACTGCAGAGGGAACCAGGCCTTTATTGGAAGCAGGCATATATCAGAGAGTTACCCTGGTTACCCTGGTTACTCATGCTCATGTAGTGTCGCTGCCATCATTATTATCCCCGTATTCAAATGATATCACGTCTCCTCTGTCCCCCTCCCCTCTCTGTGATAGTTGGCTTGTTGCCTTGTTTTTTCCCCGGCCTGTGTTTGGGGCCGGCCTTTTATTGTTCATGTCAAACACTTTTTTTTATCTGACTACCATCTTTTATTTGAGGAAAAATAGTACATACATTTTAATATCCCTTTAACAGTGTCACAAAAGTAGTCATTCCAGGCATATTTTTATTTAATTATTTGCAAAAATAATTACACAATAAAAACACATTCTGCACGTCCCTCGTCACTTTGAAAAGGAACTGAAGCCTCTTTATGCTTACACTATTCCAGTGATCTACAGGTGGTTGTAATGCATCAAGAAACACAACAATGCACCAGCAGAAGAAGAAGACTGCAAGCTAGTAAACACAGATGTAGAACATGTAGGATTTAAAATACTTTAAAAATCAGCTTTGCAAATGTTTCATGAGGAGTGAAATGCATTCAATGTGTTTGTTAGACTTCAACGATACACACAATGAATTTTGGTGAGTAACACTCAATGGAAATGTTATTTTTGTTTGTTTTCTTGTAAACACCACAGGGCCCATTTAACTAAATCAAATTAAAGACAAAACTCCTGATGAAAACAGGGCCAGATTGACCTGCCAGGGAGCCCTGGGGCAAAAATGAGCTGTGAGCCCCTGTTGAGCACCCCCCCACACACACACTACCCCAATGCAGTTGTCCCAGAAAGCCACAAGTATGTCTACACTGGAGGCTGTTCACCAAGGAAAAATGACACAATAGATCGTAATTTCGGTCAAAAACGACATAGTTACATTTGAGTGACAGATGCTATCTAGCTGCTGTAGTAATTATGACAGTCTCAGGCAGTCTCACATATTACCAAGCTAATTTACAATTAATCAAATTGCCAAAAAGTAACAATGACTACATTTACATGCACAAAATCAGTTTTTTGCCCTTATTCTGAAAAAGACAATGGGCCTTATTCACTAATATGTGCGTAGAAATGTTCTTATTTTGTGCACAAAACAAGTGTGCACACAGAATTACTGTCAGATCATGACACGTGTGCGTATGTTAGTGAATCAGAATCATTCTAAATTGACAGGCGTGTGCCCACTACTGGTAATTAGTATACAACCACATCCCCATTTCTCAATATAAGGAAAGGTCTGTTGGAGCAGTGCACCAGTGGAGAGAGCTGTCACTCATTGCAAAGAGGGCTGTGATGGTAAAAATGTAGAAAAACTTTACTGTGAGTGAAATGCAAACAATAGTTTCAGAAGTAGAAGCTAGAAAAGGCAGATTTGAAGATTGTGAAACCTGTATACAGCCTGCATACCTGTTGCACCACTACCATGCAGTACGGCTGTAAAAGACGTACTGCATGGTAGTGGTGTCTGTATAAAAAGTTGGTAAATGTGTAGATTTGTGGAATTGATCTAAAGAAATCTCTACTGCTGTGTCAGGTGTGCATCGTGTTTCATCTCTGTCCACATCAGGCTGTGATGTAGTGAAAGCAGAGCGTCCTCCCTGAGCCACTACTGAACTGTCAGGCCGCTGCTTGACCAGCTGCATATATCACAACTACATCTGATGCTGCACATTCCAATATGGAAACTCAGATATATAAGCTATTGTCATCTAAAAGTGGGAACAGAACAATGTTAATATATTAATAATTTCATTATATTTACGATGATGATTTATGGATTACAACATCTATTAGCTATTAATTTTATAATTAGTAAAGTTGTGTATTATTTCAATTTCACACTTTTAAATGTTGTATATTTAGGCCCAATCATTTTTTAAATAATTGTGGTTCTAATATATTCAATTCAATTCAATTTTATTTATATAGCGCCAAATCATGACAAAAGTTATCTCAGGGCACTTTTCACAAAGAGCAGGTCTAGACAGTATTCTTTAATTTAGACCCAACAATTCCCCCATGAGCAGCACTTGGAGACAGCAGCAAGGCAAAACTCCTCTTCAAGAGGAAGAAACCTCAAGTAGAACTGGGCTCTAGGTGGGCCATCTGCCATGACCGGATGGGTTGAGAGAGAAAGAAAGAGAAGGGGCAGGGGGCTGGAGATACAGAGAAGCAGAATAACAACAATAATAACAATAATAACAACAACAACAATAATAATAATAATAATAATAGATATATGACTAGCAATAACAAATAGCAGCAATAGCTGGAGAAGGACATCCCTGCGGCGAAGGGTTTCCTGCAGATGAGAAAGCACAGAAAAACTCAGGGGAAGAAGCCAAGTTAGTAACATGCACTAATGGTACATGAATCCATACAGATGCATACAGATGATATACTGTTTATGTTGAAGAAATATTGACTACATCATTTTTTAAGACTGTGGGACATTTATGATTGTGTATACACATGGCCTAAGACAGTTCTAAATTTGTTCGCAGAGTAAAAACAAATTCAGGTAAGAACATGTTGATGAATTCTAGATTTTTGTTTAAAATGTTGCACAGATTTGTGTGTATGCACTGTTTGTGAATGAGGCCCATTATTCCTACTAAGTTGTTTACATGGCTAATGAAAATTAATACTGCACTAATATTACATGCAGAGGATTTTCAAGGTTTCCTCCTTGTGATTCCCAGTGGGAACGGGAATCACAAGATCTCAAGAAACCAGTGAGGTGAAAAACATTAGTGAGCTGCTGCCTGATATTTATTTTTAAGTGAGACTGATATGACTGATATAAATTTATAGTTACAGGCACATCCAGTACCTAGCTTGTCCCATGATGTTTACTACGCTGCTGATTGTTTTTGGTGCATCACACTGAGTTGTCACCGTCGGTCAGGATTATAACCAATCCCCTCCATCCCTATTGTGGAGAAGGAGCACTCTGTTTTTCCAGCCTGCCCTGAACATCTCTCCACTCTCCTCTCATTCCTCTCCTCTGTCTGCCTTCCTGTTCCAGCATATGTCATTTTGCCTGTGCAGGGGTGTGTTGCGCAACCAGCACCATCATGCATCTCTATCCCAGCCTTGCAAACTATTTGCTAGTTGGTTTGTTTACAACGCATAGCGCTGACTGTTAACAGGCAAGAGGCCGTGTGTTGCAAACTGCAGTAAAAACCTCAAATGAGATGCATATTCTGAACGTGCTGTATACATGTCCAAAGAATGCTCCTAAAACCAGAATATCAGTATATCCCACGTCTTAATCGTAAAATGCTACAATTCTGAATATCCGAACAGAATATGCTGTTTACATGACCTGTGTCAAATTAGGAATATTGTCATATTCGGAATAATAGTGGAATATTAGTGTGCATCTAAATGTAGTCAGTGACCAGACAACCTAGGGCCTTTGGGGCTCCTAAGAGTCTGGGGCCCCAGGAGAGTTTCCCACTTTGCCCATTTGGTAAAAACAGTTTTGGATGATTTTTGCAGTGTGGGAAATGTCACATCTGTTATTTTAAAGGTTCTATTTGTAAGAACCAGAAATTCCTTCTCATTAGTTACACCGGTGGCCGTTAAGCGAGATGCAGTCAACATCCTGGTGCTTATGCTCGCACGCGTGCTCGCTCAGTGGTGCAAGACTATTGAAGGTGACTTCTCATAATAACATAAAAGATCTCTAATGTTGTGTTTTGCACTGTTTCAGCAAAGCATCTCTCACTCCCAGTCAGTCAGTCCCCCCCACCCTGCTACAGTATGTGCACATGCTCGCTCACACACAAACACACACACAGAGGCTCCTGTTGCACTGTGGCTGCTGGCCGGTGAGAGCCAATTCACACAACTCAATCCGCAAGAATATGCATCAATCAACCACCCAAACCTGACCCAACCCAAAAAACGGCAACTTTTTTTTTTTTACCAACTGTGTAAACACTGGTAGGCTCAGTGAACTGTGGCCAGGGAGCAACCCGCTGTGGCCAGGGGGATCAAAACCCTGTGGCTGGGGGGGATCAACGAGCTGTGGCTGGGAAGCAAAGCACTGTGGTTTTGTTGTGAAATGTTTGCTTATTACGACCTTTGGACTACCACCAGAAGAAACAAAAGGGGTAAGCTATGTTCTGCTATCACGCTGGAACTTGTTTTCTGCTCTTTTGTAGAGGAAATAATGTTGTTTTAGCTGTGTGTGTGCTCGGGACTTCTCATTGCAGGGGTGTTTTATTGTGAAATGTGTTGTGGTTGATGAAGGCAGCTAGCCTTCTCATTAGCTGGAGAGCTAATATCAGCATTGTGTTTCTACTTGGATAGCACTGTTTTTGTTGTGTTGTTGTGTCTTTATGCCGGTTGTTTGTTGACAATAGTGGAAGAGAGGCAAGGCACTCGGGAGCGCGCAAAAACGTCACATTCTTTGGATTTCCGGAAAATCCGGCCCGGGTCCTTCACATAGAAATCAGTCCACAGGCTGTTACAGACAACTGAGAATGTTGGGGAAAGTAGCATTTTTTAAGTTACATTACTACCTGTTCACTCATTGGCAATAAAAAAACAATAATGTACATGTAAATTGCTTCACAATTCTTGCATATAGAACCTTTAAGACTTTTTTAACACTCAGGTCACATTATTATAACTGAGCCTATTGGATTTACTGACAAAGAACATGAGATGCAGTTGAAAGCTCAGAAAAGCTCAAAAAAGGGTCAAAGTGGACCATTGAATCGTGAAAATTTTGTCACACAGTTTAAACGTGTGTGTCATATGAGAGATTTCTCATGTAAAAAGAAAAATTGCACATCCAAATTTGTATAGAAATCAAGGACCAAAAAGAGTCCTGTGTGTGTGTGTTTGTGTGTTTATTGGTGTGTGCTTTTGCCTCCCGTCAGTCTGCCATCCATGCCAGCAGAGGCAGGACAAGGTGAGTGAAGCCTCCTCAAATGCTGAGTGTGTGTTTCTGGGTTGAGGATAGATAGATAGGATCCCTTTTGTCGGGGAACAGAGGGGGCGAGGAGGTTAGCAGAAAAGAAAAGACAGGAGGGGCTGTGCTTTAATAAATCCCCAGCAGTCTCATTGCTACAACATTGCAGTGGTCTGGCATTGTCACCATAACTCAGCCAGCAGGGCTGATGGGATCCTGCTCTGAATGGCCCAGATAGCCTTCACAGGCCCAGCATGGCATGCAGTCACAGAGCAGCCAGAGATAAATCACCAGGGGCCGGCTGACTTCCATTGTGGCTGTAATGAAGCACAATCTGGGCTACGGCAACTTAAAGGTCTCATAATTCAGGATAAACTCAACATTTCGTCCTTGTTGATCAAAGATGTTAAATCACAGCGTGCTCCGGTAGTCTACTGGTTAAGGCCTATGCCACATGACCCACATGGTCTACGGTTTAAATCCGAATGCGGACCTTTGTTGCATGTCACCTCCCATCTCTCTCTCTCCCTTCAATTCCTGTCATATCTACACTGTTACTATAAAGATGCCCCCCCACCAAAGAAAAGATGTTAAATCAAGATATTGACTAAAATTTTATTTAAGGACATGAAAGTCTGAATTTCAAACAAACATTCATGTTCCTCAGAGGATGAATCCTACTGACTTTGATGACCCCCTGACTTTTCCTGTAGCAACACCATGAGGTCGACATGTCTCAACAACTGTTAGATGGATTTCCATGACATTTACAAATTTAAGGTCCCTAGAAGATACACTCAATACAACATAAAATTTTGGTGATTCTCTGATTTTTTCTCTGGCTCCACTAGCAGGTCAAAGTTTTCACTTATGCTGTGATACATGTCAACATGTACTTCAGGGATTGGCACAAATTGGAAACAAAATAGGAACAAATGTTCAGATGTTCATGGTTCCCAGGTGATGTATGACTTTGGCTGGACTCTTCATCTAGCTCCACCATGAGGCTGACTTCTTAATTCTTCATTGAAATATCTCAACAATTACTGCATGGATTGCTGCAAAATTTGGTTTACAAATTCCTGTTCCCCAGAGGATGAATTGTTGTAATTTTGATCCTCTGACTGTTCATATAGCACCATCACAAAGTTCAAATTGAATTTTGTCCAATACTTATCAATAGCAAAAACCTGCAAAACTCATGACATTCCCATCAGCCCCGGCTGTGCTTTGTGTTTAGTGCTAATTAGCAAATATTTGCATGCTAACAGGCTAAACCAACACAGAAACATGACATGCATTATACCTGCTAAACATCAACATGCCAGCATTATCATTGTGAGCATGTTAGCAATGCTTATGTGTGCATTTAGCTCAAGTACAGCCTCACTCAACTGGAAACCTCCATGCTGCAGGTTTTCCCTGAAATGCCGGTGTCATCCAGGCAGAGCCCAGTAAGGTCAGAGCTTAGGGTCAAGTCAAGTCATTTGCTTTATAGAGCACATTTCAAAACAACAAACGCTGACCAAAGTGCTTTACAGAGAGATTAAATTATGGGATTATTTGATTGATGATTATAATCAACAAAAACACAGGAATGATCAAATATAAACACAGACATAAATAAGAGGATATAAGTGAATCAATTAAAGCATAGCACAAACAGCATTGCACAAACAACAGATAAATACAAACAAATAAAAGCCAGAGTGTGGTCAAGCATGACTTCATGACGGGTCTTTAGACGGTTTTAAAGACATCAGCGGAGGGGGAAGATCAGTTTTGGTTTTTAACTGCGTGTGTGGAATGGAGAGCAGGGATTGGTCAGCAGATCTGAGGAACCCAGTATTCCTAAGGATTACATTCATACTGGATAATTCCAAAACCATGAACTCTCCCTAACCTTACCCAAGTGTTACTTAACCTTAAGTCTTCAGTATGTTTCAAACAGACTTAATCTCAACGCAAAAGTGTCCAGACTTTCTCAACATGATCATAAAAAGTGTCTGAGGGAAGCTAATTGTGTGAGAAGAATGACAAAAGAGAACAGGAATTCAAAATGTGCCTGCTTTCACACCTGGCCAATTACTGGTGCTGAAGTGGTTGTTATTGTCGGATTGTTGGTTTTGGAAAGTTCTAAAAAGATTTTGATGCAGCTCGGCCCCCAATTATGCAATCAGAATGGGGGTATTAGATGCTGTTAGACAATCTGACAAGCACTTTGTAGCATACTGAAGCCTATAACCATAACTCAAACCAAGTAACACCAACATTTTAAAAACATTGTCACTGAACATCAAATATCAGTGTTGTTGTCTGATAGTAGAGCTGGAGGGTCAGTGATTTTGCATGTTTTAACCCATTTAAGATAAATCACATGTTTTACATCAATGCTGACCATTTTCCACACTGTACTACAGTGTACTATGGTTTGAGATTTTGAATGTGTTTTCCTACCTACCCATCAAAAAACAACATGCAGACCCTTGAAACTTGCTTGAGTTAAGCAATCCATCAAGTAAACATTATTACAATACATAATATTTATTTCTCAAAAGCTTTTGTCCAAAGCAACATATAATAACTGTTACTTGTTACTAAGTGTTCATACATAACATTAACATGGTGGGGTAATGCAGTTGTCAGTGCAGATTTATTTAAAACATCTCAACTGCATTACCATTTAAGGATGATGTAACACTGACAGCAATACAATCATCTGATCAAGTCTCTGCAAGTTGATTTCTGCTGCATAGTGAAAGGATTAGGATTCCTTACAGTTTATGTTATATGTTAGAAATTCATCAGGCGAAATTTAAAGTATAGGCTACATGATTCGCATTAAATTAGTTAAAATCAGGCAAAACCACCAGTGTGGACTGTTAACTAAGCTATATTCACTTGAAAAACATCATAAAGAAGGTTGTTCTTTTCCTGAGCTGCAGTGATGCAAGAAGAGGACCGGAGAGGGATTTTATTTCTGTAGTCAGTGGGGTTCATGCAGGAAGCAGACCAAGTGTCTGAGATGTATTTTGTTGAGGGCTGGTGAGTAAAAAATCGTGTTCATGAAGCCAATATCTGTTTCCAGCAGAATGTTGTCACTGGACATAAATGTTGAGGTGTGGAAAGGTCCAGTATGAACATAATTCCTACAGGGCTGATATAAAGTCTGTTTGGTTTCATGCCTGCAAGATGTTGAATGGTATAAATAGTTAGATTAATAAAACAGACTATTTGCATGATTGTAAAAATGTAACACTGGCTTGCACATACATCAAGTAAAGAGAAAACTCTCATCTGAGGCTAGTTTGGCCTTGCTAGTGTCAAAATGTATGTAATAAAAGCATGACTAAAAATGGAGATACTCTTTAGTGCTTTGACTAATGCTTTGGAATGTGCTCCCCGTCACTAACATAGACAGTCAGCGGGGAAGTATGAGTCTCATTGCATTTCAAGGGCACTATAGAGCATCAGTGAAGCACAGAGAGTTAGAACTGAGCTGCTGAGTTGTGTCAGTGTCACAGAATGAGAACCATTCACAAGAGTGATGTGAACACAGCCAGGGCCTGCCGACCAATACAAAAAAGGGAGAAAGAGAACATTTCTTACTTCTCAATCAAACACCTGCTCTCCTTCCTCTTTTCAGCTCCAGATTGTCCCTCATTGATAGAGTATAATCAGGAGGTCAAGTTGCTAATTTTCCAAGCACACCTTTTGGTGCCCATTCAGTGCCGGGGGAGAAAATTACAGGGTAGTCTCTTCCTAATAGCTTACCATTGGGCTGCAAAGAGGAGGGAAAGAGATAAAGACAAGAGAGAGGAAGAGGATGATTGCCCAGCTGAGTGACGCTGGCGTCCGGTGGCATGAATATGTTCGCCTGGCTCGGTTCCATCACCGATTGTGAGGGCAGATGTTGCTGCGGGCCCTCAGGCGTGGCCCTGACGCGGTGGCAGCAGGTTTGCCGTGGCTGCTGCCCAACCAGCTGCCATCTGAAGTGTCACTCCACATCCTCGGCAAGGGATAGGAGTCAAACTGGGCTTGACCAGAAGGGCCGAGGGCGCGCTTCACGCCATGTGTGGCGACAAAAGGCCCGGTGGTCTGCAGTCACGGTCTAGGCTGCCAGTGCTTTTCAGGAGGATGTGGAGGGTGGGCGGGCTGAGGGGGAGCTGACAGAGACAAATGGCTGAGCAGAGCGTCGGTCACAGGATGCAGCTGCTGCGCATCAATCGCTTCCTCCTCACAATTAGAATGACTGCCGGCTTCAGCACAAGGAGCAGGGACGGAAACTCAAGTTTCCATTTGGCTTATTGAAGGGTGTGAATACAAGTCTTCAAGTAAAAGACAGCCAGAGATTGAGAAGACTTATTTTCGTCTAAAACTTTCAGAACTAATCTTGGGTACTGTATCTTGGAATGCCTGCTTTCTTTATGCTGCTATAAACCATTACTGAGTTTTCAATAAAAGGTAGATAATTCTTGAAGGACAGGAGATTGACTCATAGGATATATCTGGTTTATTACAACCTGGGTCTTATCTTTGTAGCTTTGGCCATCATTTTTATCAGTCATGGTAACATTGTACATGCAAAGTTAATTGCTGAGATATGGGAATGTGGTGAAAAGCCCACTATACCTCATTATGTTCATACTGAATCAATCTGCCGCTAAAAATGTATGTGCTTCGCTAACGTTTAGTGCCAGTGTATGAAGTATGAAGTGGTGGATGTGGTGGTGGTGGATGGGTGGAGAGAGTTCAACTTAAATGTGGAAGACGAGAGATGCCTTACCTTAAACACATTTCATTTTCCACAATCTTACTCTAATCTACAACTAGCCACTACTACCATGGTTGTCAGGCACTTAAGTAAGAAAGAATTGTAAAAGCATTGGCACAGAATGTTAAATAATGTTACCATAGAAACATCTGATACCAAGAAGAAAGGGTTGGACTTCACTAGCACTCGGTCAGGTGGTAAACAAGACAACAGGTCAGTCAAATTACCTAAACAACTTTATTTAGAGGTAAAACTGAAAGTATACCAAGTACACCAACCACCAGTGATGTCTATTATAATCCCTCATTGCACAGGAAAACTGTGCACACAACTCTGGTAAGTTCAGTAGGTTCGAGTTGAAGCAGGAAAGCGGAGTAAACTGTAAACTGTGATGGATGTATACAACAGACTGGGAAATAATCTCACCATTCACCTTTGTTTTCTCTTCTAAATATGTTTGTCATACCAGGAGGGTTTGTTTAAAACCTTTTTGATCTTCTGACTACTGTGTTGAGTTTCTTGCCCTGTAGGACTTGTTTTTAGTGATGCTGCAGTGTTCCAAGATCTCAGCAATTTACTTGGTGAGAACAATGTTGCTTTTATAGCAATGATGGCCAAAACTACAAAAGTAAAACCAAAGTTGCAACAAACCAGAATTATGCTTTAAGGTCAAAGTAGAGTATAATAACTCCAATGGAATTCTACTTTCAGATCCTTCTCCAGTCACAGGAAGAAACAATGTGAAACTTAAAAATCAAATAAAAAATAGAAAAAGGTGAACTGAACATCACATCTTTAGCTTCTCTTGTTCTTGCAGCTTGATGGTAAACATGTGTGTGCTGAGTCTAGTTTACTGATGTCAATCTATGGGATTTCTCAGGATTCTCAAGTTCAAAAATTAATGTCTTACCATCATTTGGGTCTGTGAAAAATTCAGTTTTTGTCATCGGTTGGAAGACGGCATGAATGATATTTTAATCAGAGATGAAGATGACAACCTTTTTCTCTTGCACACCACTATATTTTCAGTCTTCTCTGAAAGCCGTTTTTAAAACAGACCACCAGTTTCCTTGATTGAGGCAGTGCTTTATTTTTATCAGGAGGAGATTATCAGTTAAAGGAGACATCCTTTATCTTTCGGGCTGCAGGGAACAGAACTTAGAAACAAAGAATGCTGCGTAGATGATCTTTAGTGTTTGACCTGGTATCCTTAATCAAATTTTTCTGCCAGATCTTGATGTCTCCGAGGTCGCTGCAAAGTCACTCGTTTGAGGAGGGTTTTACAACATGACTTAATTGATTAGGGCAGCCTGTAGGACTTCCTTTTCTTGGCAGAGGGAATTTAATTGGAAGACACAGACATGATTACGTGAAGTGCTGATTAAATGAGAGGACCAAAACCATGTAGCCTGTCTCTGTTTTACTTCCCAACATCCGATCATAATCAGGGGCTCTGATGATAAAGGCAATTACATTACTTCAACAAGCAGAGGACAACAATTTAACCAATAGAGGAAAAGAATAATTAAGCTCAATTGTCTACATGGCTGCATTAGGACAGAGTCAGAGCTTTCTGGATCCACCCTTAGCCAAAAACACAATGTGGGTAAAAATAACAGAACAATGCAGAATGTCAGTCTACAACCTTCTAAACCAGTAGTAGATGCTTGCCCTCAGTGTGTGTAACCAGTTTTTTTGTGTCTTTAGACACATTTCTCATGACAGAGGTTAATTTGCGCTGACCCATCCCTCTCCAGTGAAGAATTCCTCTTTTGTCTCTTAGAGAGCTGGAAGTTTTACACAAGCTATGAGCTCAATTCTTCAATAGAATGGAGTGCTGCAAATATTGTCCCAGCTCTATAAAGGCCACCAGTCCTCTCAGAACAGTGATAAAAATGAGACACAGTGTTCTGAAAGTAGTTTGAAGATTTACAGCCCTGCATGTGTTAAGGTAGGTGATGTGACTGCATGTCAGACCAAAACCCTGCACACCTTTAGCTGTCTTTTACTGACATCTGATGGTGAAAAATAGTATTACAGCACTTTTAGACTTCTATTTCCTGAAAAAAGCAACTGCTATCTAAGATTTTATGCTTCTCCTTTATGATTCACCTATAATGCAGTACACCTTAATGAGCGTATTTCCAGTGCTCCACACTAAAACTGAAAAACACAGCACAGCAGCACAGGGCAACAACTGGTCCAATTTAGGCATGACTGGATAGACATCAAGCTCTGGAGCTTTGGATTAACCTGGTTGTGTACATTTTTTCTACGCTGAGATTTTACTTGACTGCAGATTTGCGATGTGGTGATTTAATTAAACACATGAATTCAATACGCAATATGTAAGTAGAAAACTGAATTAATGTAGGTATTAAACCTAGATTTTTACACAGGGGCCCTTTTCAAGATAGAGCCTCAAGATTGTAAAATAAAACAGAACCTGCCGTAATGACTTTATCATATCAGCTGATATCTTGCTCTCCTGCTGCATGTTCCCAAACACAATTTCAATGAATTTAGTGCAAATCAGTTGATACATGGCAAGCTTTTGAGTCCCCAGAGTGTCAGGGCCCAGGCCAGCTACCTGCTGAACTGGGTTAGTGATCCAGCTTTGAGATCAGGTGACTGGGGGACTACTCTCTGTACGGGCCTAAAACACAGACCTGAACCGGGTCTGTATTTGAGCCTATCAGACATGACCCGTTAGAACCTGCCAAAACCTGACCTGAGACCCAACACTATATTTTTATTAATATTATTTCAAGGACAAAGTAATATTACTTTGGCAAGGCTTTCTCACACATAAAAAATAACTCATCTGACAATGGCAAATACAGAATATAGCATGGCAGCCTACCAGCACAAAACATATAGCGTTACAACTTCTGCCATCTGATTAGCTGTAGGTTTAGTGGTAATACACACACTGCACTCAGCACAGAACACTTCAGCACCTCAAACTAATAAATGATTTGTCTTACTGGTTAGTATATTAACTTTGCCTTTTTTTGAATATTGACCATATTAATGTGGCTGGTAAACTCCAAACATCTTTTCCAGCTGAATTTGCTAACATTCCAAACCGTTATAATCCAGATGCAGGTGATCATGATGCTCTTTAAGAGTTGTGGAGGAAGGTTGGAGGTTTTTATTTGTTGTCACTATAAGGTCATAATGTCTCCAAAATGCAATGGCCTTCCCTGAAACATTTGGAATTTTAAGACATTCCTCTTCCCCCTTCCTCCCCACTGTAGCCTGGCTTGAAGCTGGTAACTAGCCTTTAATAGTCCAGACCAACTCTGCGGTGAAGAATAGCAGAGAGAGCTGTTGTCACGTTGCAAGAACAGGAGCTTTATTTCTACTTTATGCTGTAGGTACCCTGAGCTTATCTAGACACTTTATTACTGACTATGGTAACTTAACCACCCTTAATGGTATGCATTAAGAGAGACTCACTTCCCACAACAAGCCCACTAAACTACGTCACACACAGGTTACCCACAAGGCCACCTTCCTAAAGGGGGACAGGCTTGGGTGGTAACACACTGGTAAGGCTCCATTCAGGAATCAGCTGGTTTAGTTCAGAGTTGGAGGCTGTGAGAACAAAGCAGCATCACTGAGGAGACAGGACTTCATGCAGTCACTGTGGCTAATGTTAAGCTAGCTGATGATGGTCAGTAATTACCTCCTACCTACCTGTTTAAAGGCATTTTTGATGGAGCTGAGTGGACTAACATGAGTAAATAAACCTATAACAAATTACTTTTGCTGTTGAGTTATTAGTAATGTAATTACTTTTTTAATGAGTAATATGTAATATGTACATTTTTCATAGTGAGGCTGAGGAGGGCTTTGACAAAGATGGGGGAGATATATGTGAGAAATAGAGTTAAGCCTTGACAGATTGGAAGGCCTATTTAATGGAAGAGTTGTTGGTTTGAGAGAGACACTTTCAAATATTTCCCTTGTTTATTATCAGCAATTAGTCAAATACATATAAACAAACAGTAGGAAAAGGACAGAGTTCATCAGCGACTTTGTTTTTCACAAGGTTATCAATATCGCTTTTAGCACACCCACATTCACGCCTCCATTTTTTTTTCTTTTTGCGTAACATCTTGTGCAGTAAAAAAAGGAAACATATTATGGTACATGAACAATAAATTAAAAAAAGAATATTTTGCACTTTATTTACAACTCATATTCCAAGAAATATAAATTAAACATTCCGTTAACTTACTAGCAACAAACTCCACAGAATATTAAACTGCCATTCACTGGCAATGATATGATGTTTCAGTACTAATAAATAATACACTGTTCACTTTGGGTGACTGGACTTTTATCTTACACCAGGCAGTTTGTGATCCCATTCTGACCGATGCGTTTGCATATGCAGCGACAAAATAATGTCAGTGTGGCATCAGAGTTGACTTTGCTATTTCTGATTTTCCTTTCTGATTTTCATGTCAAAATACCCTCATACAGTGACTCCTTTTGAATCGTATCTTTAAGCTCCTGAAAATGATTTTACACCATAATATGACACTAAAAGTCACCCAGAGTGATACAGTTGTTAAAGGGCTGAAAGCTCTTTAAAACAGGGAGACCACAACAACTTTTTATTGGTAAGATCTCTCTGTGATACGTGACTGAAGATTCATTTGGATGAATGTCACTAAACACTTGAATGGGTGAATAAAGTGTCAAAGACTGGACATATTTGAATGTTTTTCTGCAGCTGTGAACATGGAGGAGCCACCATCATTTTAGAGATGTATGACATTGTAGGTTAATGTTTGATTACTGAGTAAAAGCCCAAATCAAAGAGAAAGACATTTCTTCAGTGTTTCTATTTCCTGGTGTACCCCGGTAAGTTCATACAGGACATCTCAAGTACCTGAAGACCTGTGTAAATTCAAAATGAGTCAACAATCAAACTGCTACAGAAGAGGGCCAAAGGAAAAAAGTTAATTATGTCAAGGTACCACCTCATAAGAACATATTCTTTAAAAAGGGTTTATAAGTGACCACCAATGTCTTCATTAATGGTTAATAAATCATTTACTAATGCTTTGTTTATCTGTTAAAAGCCATTGATAAGAACAACTTTGGGTGCCAGATTTCCCTTCTCTTCCCAATCATCTGAACCACCATTCATTTAGGAACATGTATCACTATTTACAACTACAGACTTGATGGAGTGTCGTAAGATGGTTGCAGATTGGACAGAATTTTGGGGAAAACAACAAAACAAAACCAAAAAACAGCATAGACTAACATTTGTAACTATAAACTCAATGGCTTATAGAAGATAAACACAAGCCAAAGGGATTGTTCACAATCTGGTAACCCAAAAGTTTTTCCTATTAATGGCTTAGAATATAACTGATCTATAAAGCATTAGTAAATGATTCATTCACCATAAATAAAGCCATTAGCTACACCTTCTAAACCCTTAAAAAAAAAAGTGGTACCAAAATCAGAATTCTGAGTTCTGTATCCCAACTCTGAAGATGAATCATTCCTAAAACGTCCAACAATTTCCAAAGCAGATAATCAAACTATCATACCCATTTTGCACAACAATTTGCTTATTTTTGTGTGACACCATGAATGCTTTCAAGGAGAGACTGTTTGAAAGTGTGTGCTGTTATTCCCATGTGTACCATCAATCTCGTTAAGACTAGACACGCAAAATTCTTTGAGAGAGATCAGGGATTACCCAATTTCATTTGCTACTATCGGCTGTGAGTGTCCATGTCTGGATGTATTATTTTCACTTTCCCACTGCCTCTCATTAATGGCTACTGATAGAAAGAGAAGACTGCTCCCCTTATAACCCAGGGGCTATTCTCCTATCTCCTTCTAGACCTCCCAAATCTAAATATCATAATAATTAAATAATATATATGCATCAATTCACACCTGGATGCAGTTAAAAAAAAGCTCTCTAGTTCCCCTGATGCCAATCTGTCTTTCAATATTTGAAGAAGACAAAAAACAGAGTGTAATGCTATTTAAGGATTTTTGTTAACATCATAATGCAGGATCCTTTGGTTTTGTTTTGGGTGTCTAGGCTGCAAGTCTTAAAAGGAGAATGGTGTCTGTATTAGATTTGTATATTCACTAATACTTATATTTGGATATTCATTAATGATTTGTGCATAAAGGACTCCACTTTCAATAAAAAATGTTTAAAAAAAAAAAAAAAGATGTGACCGCAGGTTGAATGTCTCAACTTGAATGTCTCCAGCAGCTTTAAAAATCTACTTATGAATCTAAAGATGAGAGGAAAAAGAGGGAGACTGGGGAAGAATGACAGACAACTGGAGTTTCTGGTGAGTTTTGAGTTCAGTCAGAGGTTGAGCTGATCACAAACACTTGCACAGACACAAACTCACACACATGGTTGGTTTGTCCGTTTCGAGCTTGCTTACAGCTAACAGTTGGTACACTGGACGTTTAGGGTGAATCAACATGGACTGCACAAACAGTCCTCGGAAAAAAAATCCCAGTGAACGACAGACATCACCTGAACACACCGTCAGAGTTCTAACTTTGAACTCAGAATTCTGATTTATTTGAACTGGCTTCTAAGATTAATCTTCAAATGTCAGAGGCCCTAATCAACTTCATACACCTGAATACCTGAGGTCAGTTTATCCTCCATGTTCAGGTTTTGTTTGCTCTTTCCTGCTTCCCATGTCACGGCTAAAGGATTTCCATAATGTAAGGAGTTTCTATGTATCTCCTGCTGTCTGAATCGATGGTAGTGTCATGTATCAATAATTTACAAAAGTAAAAATCATGATCTTAAGCCACAGTCAAAAAAAATCATCAGAGAATAAAGGAACTCAGGCAGAGTTTGGGACATGTAGCTGTACATACTAGAAAGGTAAAGTTGAGATCACAGAAAAAATCCTATTTACACTGAGTCCCATCGTATCACATATAAGAGGTAATAGAAGAAAAATATTAACAAACATTGGTGAGTTCTGTTTGCAAAAAAAGTCTACTTTTTTACATTTCTAGCACAAGACTGTACACCATCTTGTATTGAGAGAGGCAGTTTCCTATGGCAAAGCTAGACATAAGTACATATCATGCTGCACTAATATAGTGCAAAATTATGCCTGAAAAACGGAGAAGGGAGAGGCAGGCAGAAGTGATGGTGGCTCTGAGGTTCATTACGCTTTTATTCTCTAGTTTCATCTTTTCTTGCAGAATGAACCCAGGCCACAACAACACAGAGGGAGTTGACTGTTCTTAATGGGACAAAGAATGTCAAGTGTCCTACAGAGGTGATGCCACTCAGCTGTGACAAAATCAACAAAAAGATGAATGAAGATTTGTGCTTTTCCAGCAAAATCTTTGTTTAACTTTCTCCAACAAGTGTGGTTTGGATTTTACTGGCAGTAGTAGATGGCAAAGAAGCAAAGGCAGACTTCCAGAAGAAGATAAAGAATTCATGAAGGCTCTTGTGAAAGAAAGTATCAAAATGTAAATTAAAAAAAAAGAGGACGGGAACATCAAGGCTGCTAATGGACATGGATTCAGTGTCTTGATCTTTGAGGTTTCTCTATCTGTCAGAATCATCTTCCGAGGGTGTCTGCGTTGTTGGTTGAACAATGTCCAGCGGCAGCCCTGACATGAAGGGGGGTTTCCATAGCAACCCCATGTGTCCTGCTATAGGACGAATGTCTGTAGGTCAGCGTGGTAAGCAGGAAGACCTCTACATGTCGGCGTCTCCGTCGTAGGCCAGAGTCAGCGGCTTCAGTCTGTTGTTCATCTGCCGTCGCTGTGGTTTCTTTGGCTTTTTGCTGCAGCACAAACAAACAACAAGAAGATTTAGGGAATCATATTAAAACTGTTCACCCCGAGCTTTAAAGACTCAGCCTTCACTGTGAAAGGCATAATGCTGTTAAAGCTGAGTCAGGATGTTTCCACATTCCTGACTCGTATCTGGACTATTTAGCCCATAAATTAAGGACCATACCACTGACTTAACTCCAATATATCATTTACGTGTCATTGATACAATTTCCTCCAAACTAGATGACCTTTAGAAGTGCCCTGCTTCACTGTAATGTCATGTGGCATGCACTTAGTTGCCAGTGTAGAGGGGCAATACAAGGTTTACTTCTTTACTTTTAAGGACACTGCAACACAACTCAGAAATTCTGGTTTTAGCTCTTGTTCTGACACACTGAATATATATTGTAGACATCGGCTTCAAAGCCTCAAGTCATTCCCACTCACCTAAATGGCAACTACAGCATGATAAACACAAACACTGCACAGTTACACCACAAACTCAAAACATCTCCACATAAACAAATGGCATTATTTTTATACATTATTTTTAACGTCTGCATGCCTACATGCAATGTAGATAGATGACCACAAGATGGCAGCAATGGGAAGATGATACAGCATGACGTACAGGTTTTTAGGTGTATCCAGAGGTTGTTTTTGCCCCTTAAAGCCTTTTGTATTGTGGCGGTATTGATTCCCCTTCTACACAGATGTTCTGTAAGAAGTCGGAAAACCAGCTCCCAGCCACATAAAGAAATAAAAAAAAAACCCAAATAATATTCACTTGGAGAACCTCACAAGGTGTTGCACAATGGGAAACATCCCCTTAATGAAATAATGCCTCTTTAATAATTATACTGAAATAATGCCTCTTCAGTAATACTAACGAAAAAATGCCTCTTTGATAAGGCTAAACAAATTCCTCTTTAATGTGTATAAAAAGTAAAGCCTGCAGGTGTTTAGGCTATTGTGGGGCAAGCACGATGGGCACTTCTTGCACTATGGCCACTGAGAAACCAATGCAGGACACTTGGATTATGTCATGGTATTCCCTCAAAAGTACCCTCACATCAGAAAGAAAGAGACCAGAAAGAGGACATAAAAGGACCTGAGCAGGCCAGCGTTTCTGTCTGACAATCTTTTCAAATGAGGTCTGCAACCAGTGGAGGAAACAACAGAGTGACCACGGTGCGCAGTTTCTCTCCCCTCTTTAATCTCAGAAAAAGGGCGTCGTCACACCCCGATTGGCCGAGAGGGGAATGCAACCGGCTGCTCTCAATCACCACCTGGGAGCCAGTCCCCACACTCTGCACACAGGTGATCTGCATAAACCTCCAATCAACCTAGACATGCAACTATCCGAATTCAGAATGGGGAGACAGGGAAATGATAGCAGGTCCCACAAATGGGTGACTACAGTATCCTGATGGTTGAAGACATGATGACCACACAGGCTGCAGGTATCATCAAGGACACTTCATGTCCTTTGTGCTCTTTTCTGGGAATTTGGGAGTTTTAGTAACCTGGAGGGATGTGGTTGGTATTCAGTTCCAATTTTTGAAGACTCTTTTTTATATTTACATTTGACTACTTTCAAGCATACAAATGATAATAATAATAATCATAATAATAAACTGTTTCCTCACTATAATTCTACTGTTGGCAGTGTAGGAAAGAGCTGGAAAAAATATGGAAAAGCCATATATTATTTAAAAAATATTTAGCTTTTGGTATCTTCTGATGGGGAAAAGAGGTGGTGTTAGTGTTAGTGTTTCATAAATCCTGGATACAGCTCTGCAACCACTAGCTAAAAGAAACTGTTGACTCTAAATACATATTTTGGAAGTAAACTGAGCAGTGTTGAGGCCCAACAGTGTGCAATAACCAACAAAGGAAAGAGAGATAGTAGAAAATTTCCATAATTTTGGCAGCTCACCACCACATAGCAAAAGCAGTGGTACTACAATAGTAGAAGCAGCAGTGGTAGTTGTTGTAGTAGCAGCAAGTATGGATTTCCACATTTCCCCCTGCTTCCAGTCTTTGTGCTACGCTAGGCTATCCATATCTTGACTCCAGATCTGTACTCAACATACTAATAATGAGATTAATATCTGAACATCTCTCAATCGTAAATTAAGCATGTTTCCCAAAATGTTGAAGTATTCCTTTTAAACCTATATTGGTCAAGAGAAATTTTAAGACTCAACTGCTAATACCTACATAGAAAGTATATAGCGAGCCTAGAAAGTACAGTTTGTATTTGCAGTAAACACTGCACTCATGTGGTGTGGATGGTGGAAGCTGGACTGCTCACCTCCAGGAAGTGATCCATGGAAATGACTAACAGGCACTGGAGGTGTTGGGGCACAAATGAATGTCAGGTGGAGCGAGTAACATGGGGAGGTGAGGTGAAGCCCTGACTAAGTGATGAGAGTTTCAAAGTGAGGTGGTGGGGGTGGCAGTGATTGCTGCTGCTGCTGCTGTTGTTGTGGTGATGGAGTTGGCTGTTGAAGCTCTGTCTCATGTTGCTGCTGCTGCTGCTCTTGTTGTTGTTGTTGTTTTAGGAGTTGGAGTTGGCTGTGCCGATGTAACTCGTCTTGCTCTAGTTTCTGGCAGGCAGGACAAGTGTAAGGCACTGTGTAGCTGTTTGGGTCCATCCAGTAAACCCTGTCTGAGGGGGACTTGGAGCTCGACTTGCAGCAAAAGCGACAACCACAATAACTGAGCAGAGGGTGTGAGGGTGGAGATGGAGAAAGAAAGACAAGAAATGAAGGGACAAATGATGAGGGAACTCAAAGTGAAATAAAAAATGAATGAATGAACGAATGAATGAATGAACATGGGCAGTGATGTAATGGAGATTTACACCTGTTAGCTCCGCCAACACACCTTGACGAACTCCAGACAAGTGCTGTGTCCCAATTCATACTGCATAGTAACTGTGTGTGTACTTAATACTAATTGTGACAGTATACTGTTTTTACAGTTAGTGTACAACAGCCTACATGATGATGGTTTTCTTAACCTGCGATATGTAATATAATTGAATATCTTTATGTTTTAGACTGTTCTTTGGACAAAACAAGACATTTCAGGACGCTATGTTGGGCTATTGGAACTTATGATGGGCATTTTTCACTGAGCACAGACAAGTGTAAATATTGGAATATTGGAAATATTGGAAATTGTCATTTCCAATTTGAATAAAGAAAACCTTTATTTCTCCAAAGATTTAATTCTTCTTTCTATACCTGTCTCACCACCTGTAATTTATTGAACTTTTTGTTTCCTTTGTGCAATCAACAACACACTCAAAGACCCTCCAAGGGTTTTTAATATGCACACTGACTCATACTTAATTTGGTCATTTTTCTACAGCCATACACTGCCAACCTGCTCAGAATTATGGTATTTGGACACAGCAATGGGTGAAGTCTATTACACAGATTAATTATGTAATTAAGCCAGTTTCAGTAGAATCATTCATGTCTTTATCAAATAATTTAAAATATTGGTGCATTTTATTATACTTCCAGCATGTTTTTCTTTTTCTTTTTTTGGATCCTTTATTTTATAAATATAAATAGAATCCACTGCAAATTTGTTTAGGTTAGGGGCAGGCTAAATTGTTGTCTAGGAAACCAGCCTTAAACTTTATTAGGAAGGCAAGAATGAATGTCTTTGTTAACCTTTACCACATTTAATTTGCACAGATGTGTTTGTTTTTTTTTAATCTCCATTACATCACTTAAAGAGGTGAATGATGCATCAATGGCCACTAATGTGATGATAGTGGCAGCAGAGACACACAGCAGTAACATTGAAGTGTTAGTACATTACCATGCTAAGTAAGTCATGGAGATTATGAAGACTAGCAGAACAAAGGCTCCTGCTGCTACTCCGTACACCCATGTCTTCAGCTTCCCATCTGCACAGAGAATCACACACACACACTGAGAGTTAACACACTTGTATGGTTAAATACTGCGTGACACTTCATTTCCTTGAGCAGTGGGGGGCAGTAGAGTTATACACAGAACACACTGAGGAACCTGTCCTCATGTTTTCCTACACTTCAATGTGGAAATAACTGTCGGTCACTGAATCATAAATGTAACACAAAGTCACATGCATCAATGATACAAACAGTTCAACACCAGTGTTCAGTGCAGTATGGAGCAAGAGAGAGATTTACTGCAACATCTCCAGCGATGAATATGCTCTGATAAATCAGTGTTAACAGACAAATATATACATGTTCCTCTCACACTATCACATTTATGTACTGATCCTCCTTCTGGAGTTTTAATTATAGAAGCAGCCAGTTATTTCCATTCTATTCAACTCTGTGATGAGATGACACAATCACTATAAGCTTAAAAACTGTAAGAGCTCTGCACTGTTTACATTATTAGTCTATATGTTATATACTGTACTGTGATTTCTTAACTTTTTTCTCATTAATCCTGTGTTTGTCTTTCCATTTTTCATCTCTGCTTTACTTTTTTCTTTGTTTTTTGCTTTCTATTATATCTATACACTTCTTTCTCTTGCTTTGCTTAATATTCCCTATTTGTCTTCATTCGTTCTTCCTCCATTCTTTATTAACTTTTTTCTTCATATCTATTTTTCTTCCTCTCCCTATTCCTTTTTCCTCCTTCCTTACTCCCCATGTTCTTTATTCTTGCTTTGTTTTTTGTCTTGTTTTTCTTGCTTTTCCACTTTCCACTTCACATTTCTTTATTCATGCTTTTCTTCCCCTTTCCCTTCATTTCTTACTTTTCTTTCTTTCCTTTTTCCATTCAGTTTTCTCCTTTTCCACTTTTCATTCTCTCTTCCTTCTTTTTTTCCTCATTTCCTGTTTTTCTTCCTATTCCTAGTTCCTCGCTCCTGTTTTTGTTCTTCCCTTTCCCCACTTCAGTCCTTTTTCCTCTTCACTCCCTTCCCTTTTCCTTTCTTCCTTTCACCATTCATCCCTTCATTCTCTTTTCTTCCTTCCATTTTCTTCTCCCCCTTTTCTATTATCTGCTTTATTTTCTCTATTTCTTCTATCAGCATTTCTTTCCTTTCCCCATTATTCTCTCTTTCAACCTTTGCTCCACCAATCCTCTTCATATCTTATCTTCCTTTCTGTTTTCATTCTTTCTTTCTACTCCCCCTTCATGTTCATCCACCTTCACTCATTCTTTGTTTCTTTCTCCCCCTTTTCCCTAACTCTTATTTTCCTTCTGTTTTCTCTATTAAATCCTTCTTCCTGTGTTCTTTTCTATGTTCTCTTCCTTTTTTGTTTATCTTCCTTTCCCCCTCATTCCTTCTTACTCAGTTCCTCCTTCCATTTTTCATTATTCCTGTTTTTCTTCTCCTTTTCCTCCTTCATCCCTTACTCCTCCTTTTATTCTTCCCTCTTCCTTTAATCTTGCCTTTCTTCCTGTTTCCCTTCATTCCTTTCTTGTCCTTTCTTTCTTCCCTTTTCTTTTCTTCTTGTTTTCTTCTCTTTGTCTCGTCTGCCCTTCCTTTCTCTCTTCAATTCTTTTGTCATCTCCTCCTTCCTCTCCTTCACATAACACTCCTTCTGTTCCTCTTCCTATTAAAACCTCTCTTTCCACTCCTCCTTATATAGCTTAGCAAGCAATAATTTTGTTCTCTCAGCAATCACACATTTTCTCCACAAATTGCACTTTCAGAATATTGAATATTGTCTGCATTGCTGCACACTTTTCATCGTCTCAGTATAATCTGCTGATGTCTCTGTGAATGTGATGATGACTTATGATTTATCCTATTCTTATCTATTCAGTTTTATTCTTCACTTGAGCTTTAAAGTCTCCAGTTTCACAGTCATCATGCCATTCAACATGAGACTGATCAGATGTCACAGACTGTGTGGAGGTGTGTTATACCTGGACCAAAGGGCTGCAGAAACCAGGTGCGTCCTGCCCTGCCAGGTGTGCTGGCCGCAGGCTGGGTGGGGTTGAAGGCTCGGATAGTCTTGACATCTGCTTTGTTGTCGCCACCGGTGGGGATCTCCAGCACAGGGATGACAGTACACTGGTCCAGCAGGCCATCAGACGTCATCACTTCAGTGTAGCCTTCCTCGCAGCCACACACACCCGCCTGACACAGGGAGCAGGTAGGGTTAACACGTTGACATGGACTAGTAGTGGAGACCATTACAGTACATTACTTCTTACACATTTGCAGTCACCAGAAACTGAAAAGTTTCGCTATGTTGGTGAAAAACAGCACCTGCCTGTTTTGTGCTGTAAAATTGTCCAGCAGCCAAATATGTTTCCTATTGATAACTATAAAGCCTCACATACAGTACACATCTATTTACAATTGTGTGCTGTTAAAATATTTTAATTAAACCTTTTCGGCTGGTGACTCACAAGGCAATGTCTACTCGCTTGACACAGGTTGGGTTTGTCTTCAAGTTGAGAGCAGCTGAGTGAGTGCCCCTCACTTGGATTATTTCATTTAAATTCCATGTTTCATAATAAACAAGACAAAAAGTCTACAGCCATGCCAGCTGTTTTGTGAGGCTGCATGTAGCTACAGAAGTGCTTTGAGCTAAATGCTAATGTCAGCATGCTAACATGTTTACAATGACAATGTTGTTTAGCAGGTATAATGTTTACCATGTTCACCATTTGAGTTTGGAGTGTTAGCATGCTAACATTTGATAATAAGCACTAAACACAAAGTTCAGTTGAGGCTGGTAGGAATGCCAATATTGTTGCAGGTATTTGGTCATAAACCAAAGTATTGGGCAGATTGAAATTTTGGGATCACCAAAATCAATAGAAGGTGAGCATAAATATTTGCACCAAAGTTCATGGGGAATCTATCCAATAGTTATTGAGATATTTGACTGTGAACCAAAAATATCAACCTACTGGTGGTATTATATGAAAAGTCAAAGAAAATGATCATTAGATCATTTGGATTTATTCTCTGGGTACTATAGATATGTAACAGATTCCATGGAAATCCATGTAATAGTAGTTGACATTTCATTCAAAACCAAATATTTCAACCTCATGGTGGTGCCAGGAGAAAAGTCAGGGGATCAACAAAGCAAACAGGATTCATCCTCTGGGGACCATGACTGACACATGACTGAACATAATATCTTGGCAATCCATCCAATAGTTGAGATAATTGAGTCTGGACCAGAGAGGTGGACAAAACGACTGACCGACCCACACTGCTATGCTGGCAAACCTTAGAGAAAAGTCTGAGAAAACATGACTTGTGTAGCAGAATTTTTCTTCTTGTATCTCCTTTCCATTTGTACTAATAATTTCACAACCTCTCATATTTATCTTCCAACCATGTGGGGGTCCCAATCCCAGGTTGGAAATCAACACTTATAGTAGATATAGTAGAGATGTATTATAACCACTCGTGCTCTGTAAATAAAAGTTGAATTTCATGCAACATGAGGGATTATCTGTGAAAACTACAAGCATAAACTGTCAACAAATGAAGACAAATCTGTGCACAGGCTGAATAAACAAGAATGGGTGAGGGAGAACCATTGGGGGGGGGGGGATTAAGAAGGAAATCTTAAGTAACTTGTTGACACTCTCACAAATCTGCTCTGGATTATTTGTCCGTGTGTATCTAGTAAACAAGCTGGGCTGATTTGACACAATATTAACCTGATCTTTTCTTCCATCTTCTTTTTTGTCTCTAGTTTCCATGACATTCCCTTCTTTGTTCTGTTCTTTGTTCTGGAGTGTGTTGTTGTCTCAATGTGCAGTTGATGATGGACCTCATGCAGGAGTATTAGGTTGATGACAGTGTGACAAATCCCTGCATGAAGCTGTCACTGCGGGTTTGATGCTGGTTCTTCATTTGTGTGTGATGGCAACATCCACCTCGAGCAACAGTCACACTGATTAAAAGCAAGCTAAATTAGCTTTCTTACATTTTCACCTTGTAACATTGTGTATTGGGCTATATGAAATCCAACAGAGATGGAGTATCTGTCTTTAGGATATATTTGAAAGCACGTGAGGCAAAGTATGACTATTCTAAGCATATTGTTGCAATCTTTAAAACCGATTTTTTTATCAGTCTTTACCACTGACAGCAATTTCAATACACTTTTTAAGGCAAAAACACAGTTTATTACAACTGATCGTGTGACTGGCCATGTTTCTTAAACATTTCACCAACCCTGTCTCCTTGAAATTATTTATATAACACTAAATTGTTTTCTCAGTTATGTTGCATTTACAAACGTCAATGGTTTGTCTGGATTTCAGACAGGCAACATTTATGTGTATGTACCACCATGATGTCATAGAGAGGAGGTCAGGGTGGGTGGTTGGCATACAAAATACTGGACATTGACACCAGAGACTGGGAATCTCAAACAAAGATGATGACCTTTCTCTAACCTTAACCGAGTGCTTCCAGTGTCTAAACACAACCATAAAAAAGCGCTGAAGTCACTACCAGCAAAGATCGGATATTTGGGCAAAAAAAAGACATTTGTTGTCACTAAACATTTTACTGATATATTCAATACATTTTTATGGTTTTGCAGATATGTTAATTAATAACATTACCTCATTATGCTGACAGAAAACATTATTCAGGTGGCATTATGGTTCCTTGAAAATATGAATGAAATTTGCTGTTGCAATTTAGTCGTATATAAACGTAATTTCTAGGAGACAGGACTGTTGACATGCAGGGTTACAAACTACACTGATATTATATGAAGTTTATATATTACAAAAAAAAGTTTTTTGTTGGACAGATCTGTGACTGGAGCAAATGATCACAATATTCAACAAATACAGACTACTGACAGAGATGTTTCAACTCCAAGCACATCTGAAAACTGGGACGTCTCAAGAAGTGGTCAAGATCCATTCAAACTGGTTGATGGTAGAGGCCTTTAAGGATCCTTTTGATTTCTAGTAACTGATACCTGAATAGAGGGTCCACATTTACATTCAGTCAAATAATCAGTTAGAATCCCATTGTCTTGTTACCTTGTGAAGCAGCTGGATTGGCGAGATCACGACATCACAAGATCACGTGAGAATCCATCTTGTAGGGCTTCAAGTTATGTGTCCGTGTCCGAACCACTGGTGGTTCGGACCAATCAGCATCCTATGAGGATTCAAGTGCCTGCCCTTTTCCAAAAAGTTTCCGAGGACAAATTCTCAGATGGTTCTGTGTAACAAACCATCTGGCGCGTCAGGTTAATTGTATTGCCCCAGGCTACTGACTGAATGTCAATATGTCTAATACCTAAATGGATCCAAGCAGACTCTCTATCAGCTCTGTTCACACGGTTGACCACAAAAATGTGCTTTCTGAGGAGGATGGGGAGTGTGAACTACAAAGGACATGAAAAAGCGTTGTTTCCCATTTATCTGGGTCTTTTTGGGTTGACCACATTTTCCATTGAATTCCACTGAAAAAAGACCTTGACTTGATGGGCATGAGCATGGATTCCGTGCTGACTCAAAGATTTTGTCTCAGATCTGAAATATTAGTCTGGGACATGCAATACATGGTATAATTTGCACCTATAGGTTTTACAAGCCATCTTTTGTGAGGGTTTTTGGAATCACACTTAGAAAACACTCTCATCCTCTAGGACTGATTGGTATTTTGTTTTGAAAGAAGGGGCTGATCTGCTGGCAAGCAATGTACAATGCAGTGTAGAGGCTGTTTGCACTAAAGTTGGAATGAAATACAAAAAGCATAGTTAACAAATCATAGAGCACCTCCAATTTAGCTATAATTTAGCTGTACAATCTCATTTTAATCAGCTCTGTTACAGTGCTGCTGTCTGATACCGCTGTCTGTTTTGGCAGACAGGGTGTGTGTTTGATTATGTTGGATGGTGTGTGTGTGTGTGTGTGTGCAGGGGAGCCACCCCTCCTCCACATCTCTCTCTCTCTCTCTCTCCCTCTTTCTCATCCCTCACTATATTCATCACCCTGCAGGGGGTCCCCAGCTCCCTGACAATCTCTGGAGGATAATCGGCCTCAGAAATCCCCATCGTGCAAACAGTAGCTGCGTACATCCAACAGCAGACAGAGCAGGAAATGAGGGATCATTTACATCTCCTTAGTGGCAAACAAAAGAAAGGAAGTGTGGTTCAGCGTTGTATTATCATTTTATATATATCTGGGTTCTGTCTCTGGAGGGTACTGCTGTAACGTTCATATATGATGTAAACTTACGCGCTCTCCTCTCATTCTTCAGACATCTCTGGTGTCCTTCTAGCAACCACATCTTTGACTCATACAACCACATACTTAAACAAATACAATTCCTCTTCTGGTCTGTGGTGGATAGTGCCTCGTGGTGTATATTTGCACTGTAAAACTGTCATCCTCAAAGTAGGGCTGGGTACCATATAAGATTTTTTGATATAGGTGCCAATATGATATATGAGGTTCTGTCAAAATGATCATTTTCTAATACTCTAGCCAAGCTCAGTGCATCAAGGTTTACTGATCTCTCAGCACAAGTAGCCATACAAGAACCATAAAATTGTATGAACTTGGCAAAGTTAGGATTTCAAGTTTAAGAATCAGACCAAGCAGTCACTACCAGGTTACAATACCTTACACATTTCAATACTTAATACTACAGATGCATTGTGGTACTCAGAAAGTATGAAGATTACAGATCTTCTAGTTCATAAACATACAAAAATGGAGTAAACCAACTGCAACAGGTCATAACCACACTGGAATTGACCATTTACAGTATAGCAAATAGTTACAGTTAGATTTGGCAGGAAAAGACTACTGTGTGAGGGAGCTCCCAAAGAGTCTGAGCAGTGATGAGGATTCTGCTAAGAGAGCTTATCCCCTTTATAAACATACATGAACAGTCAATCTTTGTTAAATGAACAATATGAAAAATACCACATAAGCAGGAAGTTGGGGTGGTGGAGGAAGCTGGGAGTAACAGTGATAGTGTCAGGTTATAATGTCTGTACTGTATATCTGAATGAAAATGATTGGATGTTACCAGCCAAACAGCTGTGAATGAGCCAATGATAGTGACGTGTAGTATAAACAGCTGATGCCAATCAGCCAATACAACTTCAGTGCTCTGCCTGAACAATCTTTATTTCAGTCAGAGACAGTTATATCAGGGAATGACCATTTGTAGCAAATGTTTATACAGTAAGATTTGGCAGAAATGATTCTGCTATTTGAGGGAGTTTTAAAGAATCTGAACAGTGGCGAGGATTCTGCTGAGAGACGTAATCCCCCAAAACAAAATGAATGAAGTATTACCGGGGAGCACATTAAATCGCCAAAACTACAGAGCCACTGTGATCTACCATCTTGAATCTATACAACAGGATGATGTAATATACCTTGCTCTGCTCAGACAACATCCTGGCTAGCCTCAGATGAACAAACTAGAGCTGCAACTAATGATTATTTTCATCATCACTCAGGTTAATCTGTCGATTATTATCTTGATAAATCGATTAGCTGTTTGGTCTGTAAAATGTCAGAAAATCATCAGAAATGTTGATCACTGTTTTCCAAAGCCCAAAGTGATGTCCTCAAATGTTGTTTTGTCCCGACCAACAGTCCATAACCCAAAAATATTCCGTTTACTGTCATAGAGAACTAAAGAAACCAGAAGATATTCACATTAAAGATGCTGGAACCAGATGAGTTTGGCATTTTTTCCTTGAAGAAATGACTCATGAAATGACCCTGTTTTCACAGGCTGGGTAGTACTCCTCCTGATGAGTAACTGCAGTTTGGGTGTTTGATGCTATATTTATTTGTTGCAGAAAAAGACAGTGGTAATATTAATATCCTAGGAAAGACATGGTGTTTGGTTTCAGGTCCAATTACTGTTCTAAAGATTTTTTGACAAGAACAAACACTGAAACCATTGATTTTTTTTAAAATGGTCTATATCTATATATGAAAAATATCTTTACTTCAAACAAAAGTGTTGCTGTTTTTTTTCATGTCACTCTAATCAGCAGCAGATTCCTGTGTACAGACAGTACACAGTGGAGAGCCTGACAACTGTCTGAGCAAAACACAATTGATTATTGTCCTCTTCTCCCTCAGTACCACTTTAAATTCTCCCTCGGTATTCACAGGAAATTTAGTCTCAAAACAAATGGCCTGACATGAAAAACTAAGGATGAAAAAAAGCATCAAATCCAATGTCATGGATATCTGGTGAGAGGAAACATCCTCTCATAAGAATTAAATATTCCTTTAGCATCAAATGCTGCTTGAGAGTGCATGGTTAATTAAAGATAGAAACAAAGCTTGAAGGAAAATTAAACTGCTTGTGGTCTAAGAAAATTAATTTAATTTGACAGAGAATATACTTAAATCATTTAGTTTCTAAAATCAATGAGCCATATGATATTAAATAAAAGTAGCCAAATGATCACTCATTCTGAACTTGAAAATGCAGCTGTTGGGTGATCTAAAGTTTGCAGACATATTCCATTACTTTCCATTATTCCATTTTCACACAGATGGCATCACAAATTTTAAACTTTGTATCAGATTAAATGTGCATGAAACAGTAACAGTGTCATTATATTTAATAGTTTTTGAACTACTCTTATTTGCCTCAGACATGCCCATAACAGTGTCGAGCTCAAATCTCAAAATGCTTCAGTGTTTCAAAATGAAACAATGAGATTAATCTGTCCCTTTAATAGAATAAGTTAGGAAAACAGTTTTAATGTAATCACTGACTGTGTGGGTGTCTCCAGGTGCACCTTCTATTTTGGTTCATGTATGTGCAGCAGCACAACGTGCTAGAGGATGAAGGTAAATATAGATCAGAGGTTGTGGTGATTAATAAATACACTGTCACCCAGTCACATCACTACTCTCACAGCTCTGAAACAGCTGTGCCAGTCACAGGGAAGCATGACAACAAGAGTTCCACAAATCTGCAGCCAGAGGCAGATGGTGTGTGAAAGGGGGGGGGGGGCAATAGAAATAGATAATTAAACACATGAGATGAAGCTGTTTGTATGATTGCATTGGACCGGCACTATTTCTGCCATTATTCTACGGTATCTCACATTGTAAGTGGTCACATAGTTTAGTAATTGGTTGGATGTTTGCACTGTAGTGCATTTCGAGAATAAAATATGAGATGGCACTTCTACTTTTAAAAAGTTGGAAAGGAGGACATGATGCACAGGAAAATGAGCCCTGGTAATCCAACATGTCTCACTTAAAGGTCCATGCACAAGGACTCACATGCACGCAGGTGACGCCATGCACAGTCCTACCAATGGTACAAACACTCCAATCATCTACAGGTGGCTGTAATGCACCAAGAAACACAGCAATGTGCCAGAAATGGCACAGCAAGCTAGAAAACAGATGTAAACAATGTAGGGGGCAGAGAGCTTTGCAAATGTTTTATGAGGAAGGAAATGCATGAAACATTTATTTGACCAACATTTGTTTGTTTACAAGAAAACTCCACAAGGCCCATTTAAACAGGCAGAGTACCCAGTTATAACCAACCAGTCTGATGTGTGTAGAGTTGTATGTGGTCATTTTGTAGTAGCCTGGTGTAAATTTTATATGATTTAATCAAGGTGTAAGCAGTGACCAGCCATGCGTAATGGCACTGTGCTCTGGCACAGCTCTTCTCTTATTGGAGGCTGTCCTGATGAAGGAGTCTGATAAATGGAAGGAGGTTTTCATACAGCGTTGCACACAGATACTGCAAAACATTCACTAATATGGGTACACTGATTTACTGCCGTTCTTGCATTAATAACATTAAACGTTATTTTTGATGCCAATTTAAATCACCTACTGGTGGGAGAGTGCCATTTACTGCAGGTCAAATGTGTCAGTAATTGACATTACACCAGAAACATTTATTCTCAGCTCAATGTCAAAGACCCAATTTCCATGTATCAACAACTCACTTTGCGCTGCCTCATTTGAATGAATCTCCTACCTACTTCCACTTCTCCTCCCACCTGTGCACAAGATACCAAAAGAACAGGCAAAGCAAATTTCAAGGTCAGAAAAATACCAAACTATCATAACGCTGCTTGTGCTGGTTGTTGTGACTCCATGAAAAAAAAGTCCTAAGAGTCTAGAGTTATGCTAGCACCTTTGAGATGCGGTACTTATGCCATGTTCATGTCATATCAGAGTTACTGTAATCACGACTTTCCAACTTGTAAATAATCATTATCATAATAATAATTTTTATAATAATTGTTAATGTCAACCTCCAAGACGTAATTACAACTGGGAAACAAGGATCTTTCTGAAAGCTCCAACATACCAGACTTTCCACTTAATAATACAAAGTACCTGGAAACCAAGCAAACATGGATGCCTCACATCAGCCAAAGTCTGTCATTCAATGTAATTAAACCCAACTTTAATGGATAGAATGTAATTTTGTCAGTGCACAGTATTTTAAACCCTCATACGACCAACTCAGTTAACATATAACCCTCCTGAGTTGTTAGATGATGTGACGCTCACAAGAGGGAATCTTTCCGATCCTCCCATCCATCCAACAGAGCATGAATGCAGCATTAAGCACAGCGGTGCTTTGAGCTAAATGCTGATGAAGTCAACAGGGTTATTTTTGACTTGACAATGCTCCAACAGAGCCACAGAACACAACTGTTTTCACAGGCTGCCGTAGAATCACTTCAAAACCAGTGATAGCAGTTTGACAGTACAGCACATCACATACTAACATATTATATAATGGCTATTTTCAACTGCAATAGCATTGTGATATTTTGGATATGCTCTGTACAGATTTTTTCATGTCAGTGTATTCTGAGCTATTTCATTTGCAAGCTTAAAAGCAGGTTCTCCTAGTGTATTTGCTTAGTTGTGTGTTCGTGAAAAACATTAGCAGCTGTTCTTTACCCTGTAGTGCTTCAGTCCAGGTGTGTTCAGAGAGGATAATAGGAAAAGCTTAACAACAGGTGGCAACACCAAGTGAGTCAGATTATTGTGGGTTTTTTCCCTCTCATTTTTTCTCTTTTCTATTCCCTTTTTTCTGCTTCCTTAAACTACCCAGATGGACTGCTTTCATCCCAACAGGGGCTCTGGGGCTCAGCCATATTCGGGGTTACAGACACGGCTCTTGGGCTGCTGATTCATTTCTAACATGGCTGAAATAAGTTTGATAAACATTTCTGTCTTACGTTTTCAATGTGAAATTATCTAATGTATCTTGTATTGTAGTAGCTACAGTAGCATGTGGCTATTAGCTGTATGCTAGAATCAACATCAGTTGCTTTGTTAAATCCCTGGGACAGCCAGCAACCAAAGCCAAAATCTGTTTGTTTAGGTTCCTGAGCTGGTGTATATACTTGGGCAAAAGACAGAACATGTCACATTAAGTTAACATTTGAAGATAAATCTGCTTGGTCAGTCTTAAGATGAGTGTTTTTGTTTAGTACATTAGGGTGTGTATAGGAAAAGATTGAAGGGTAAGCACTGAAGTCACACATGAGAGGACAGGTCTGGCTCATTATTACGGACTAATACAATACACCAAGAGACACCAGAGGGTTCAAAGGGACACCAGGAGACGCCCAGAAAGATTGGGAGACACCAAGAAACATTAGGAAATGCCAAGAAACATCAGGAGATGCCAATGGCACCTGAAGATGCCAAGAAACAAAACAAGAAACAAAAGATGGCAGGAGACACCAGAAGAGACCTAAAAATGCAGAAGGACACCAAATGACACCAAGAGATGCCAATAAATGCCAAAGGACACTGAGAAACATCAGCAGAGGAAAAGTAGTTATTTTGAGTGGCACTACGTTTAGGTAATCACGCAACAATGGACTCTTTGATTTGGTGTTTTGGACTGTGTAATGATTTGAAACCTTGCCATCCGTCTTTTCACCAATAAAATAGGACCTGACCTGCCAACATTAAAGAGGAGGAGGTTGACCAATGTCAGAAAAGACCTATCAGGATGTATAGTCCTGAGTATAGTATAGTCCTTCGGAAGCTGTTCAACCATCTGACAAGCAGTTCTGCTGAGGAGAAACAGAACACACTAAAAAGGGACAGACAGGAACTAGGACAGAATCCTCATGTTAAATTTGCAATATTGTAATAGACAGAGCTCTAAGGTTGTAGGTAAGCCATGTTTGCCAATTCCCTGCAGTAGCCTAACACTGAGTTTTGCCAAGCACAACCCTGGACAAAACTGACATCCACAACACAACTAATTTTTTTCTATGCTAATTGATACATTGATACTTAAAGGCCTAAAGCAATAGTTCCCAGCTTGGGGGTCGGGGAACCCTAAAGAATTTTCGAGATAAACCTTAGGGGTTACAAGATGTAAAAGAAAAAAAAAATCAGTTACTCAAAATTATATTTATTTTTCATGACTTTCCCTAAATCATTTCTTTTTCTAGGCAAATACTTCATATTTTCACTTCTTCAGGCCTCTTCAAACTATTCAATGGAATTAATTCTGAGAAAGGAAAATTACTCTGAACAAACTGCTTACATCTCTCAAGGATGTGGAACCTGTGTCAAGGGTTCCCAAGTAGATATACTGTACTTCATGTGGGATCTTACAGCCAGTCCCTGATCAAGCAGATCCACAGAAAATACCATTCAACACAGCAAAGCAGCCGTACTATTGTGAATGCTGAAGACTGGATCTGATTGCAAATGTATGCAATATTTGTCATCAAACTCACCTCTGTGCACAGGGAACGTGGCTTGGTGCAGGGTGGGTCACAGGATCGGTCAGCCATTGGCTTGGCTGTCCCTGGGCATCCACCTGCAGAGAAAAGGCCATAAGGTCAAACATCAGAGGTTTACTGCGAGTGTTTCTATTATTGTGAGTTGTACGAAACAGTATAATGACCTTTGCTGGTAGTCACTCAATAGCAGTATTACAGACTTTCCAAAAAATCCATGAACAGTACAAATGTGGCCCAGATTCCTAACTCCAACACTTTTTTGTTGAGCTGGAGGCAGTGAGTATTACAGCAGCCACAGCCGTCTCTGTTCCTGTCTCTCTGAAAACAACACTCACTAAGATTCAGCTCATTACAATGATACTTACCATGGCTTGTTATGCTGGAATAATTTGATAATTAGCCCAGTTTGAAAAGCACTAAAAAGATTTTACTCAAATCCAGAGACTGATTTGGGCACTTGTTTTGAAATCCGTGCTTTGGCAGATACACTGTAGCAATGCTGAGAGTATATATGCATCCAGGGGAGATTTAATACCCGTGGCAGATTATGTCTTTGCCCCTTTATGTGGTGATTTACTGCATTATAACGGTCTACACAACACACACTACACTATCTACACAATGGCCCTTTCCAAGATGAAGTGAAGTCTTGATCTTGGGCTGTTTTTACTCAACAAGGTAATACCATACAGAATGTGGTGACACTTGTGACTTAAACAAGTATTAGCCTCTATCCAGTCTGCCTGTCTAAAATTTAGAATCACTGATCAGTTCACAACTACGTGCCTTCCCTGAGGACAATAATATCCGTCAGCCACAACAGTCTGCTCTTAGTACATAACTGCTGTAACTGCTGTTATGACACTGTTACCTCGCTTGATCAAAAACAACATTCTTTGTAAATCTGTCCAAGGCTTTTGATTGTCGATAGCAAGATTTTGTTTGTTCATTTTATGCTAATGATACCATCTTCTACGCCACGGACTCTGCTGCAAAGCATGCCTTCTCAGGTCTTTAAAGTCCAAATTTGATGATCTCCAAACCTCCAGACAACTTAATTAAAAGCTTATTCTAACACCAAAAAACACAAGAAGGATGCATTTTACAAGAGCATGGATCTTTGATGTTCCTATTCGAATCCATGCCTTCAGTGGACTTCAGTGCACTGAAAAGCCCACTGAGATAGTCTGTGTGCATACTAACTTCCACACCACTTGCTCAAGCTGTAAAGACTGATAATTACACTTTGAAGTGGACAGGCAGTCCATGTCTTTACTTGAAAAACTTTAATGTAAACAGTGTCACAGCTCCTGTCAATCAGATGTATTTGTCTTTTTAATATTTGTTTGCTTCTTCTTCTTCGAGTCTAGCTTTCTTTTAATTCCTCTTTGAGCTTCACCTCCACAAGAACAACGACGTGAAAAAAAAACACTTCCCCCCAAAAAAGCAGGTAGAAAATGTGAGAAATGGAGAAATGTATCTGATAGAAAAGGCAGTTTGTTTGCAGACAACAGCAGCTGAAAAGAAATGAACAAACTACAAACACATACACACACATCCTGCTGTGAGAGTCTGCAGCAACAAATATTATAAATACCATTATAGTCACTATTATAGTTTGGTTTGATTTGGTTTGGCTTGCTGCTGCCACTACCCTTAAGGCTTGGGTATGCCCTCTGCCTGTAAATTATTATTTTCTTATTATTTGGTCATGTTCCAGACACTTTGGACAACCTTTGGGCAGTGGGTGTTCAGCCAATAACAGCGTGCAGGGTGAGAAGCTGGGACTTGAAGCGTAGCGTCCAGGTATTTATTTGATTCAGTGCTTCTCCACTTCCCTCCTTCGTTGTGTGCAGAGTGCTGCTGTGTGCCACTCCTCTGCTGTTGGTGTGTCTGTTTCACCAACTCACACACATGCAGAACCGAGAGTGAATGCTTTAGAACGTAACCGCTTTGAAACAATCAGAAAATAGCATTTTATTACTCTGATTCTTGACTTCATTCTCGCCAGTGCTGCTTGCTCTCTTCATTTACTCTCTAGCTTGCTCAACCACCACTGCTCTCTTTCTCTCTCTCTCTGTCTCTCTCTCTCATTGAGGGAGGGAGGGATTGCCAACTTTGAATGCTGTGTGTTTACAAACACTAACCGACAAATCCTGCATAGTATACCTTTAAAGGTACTCACACCTTTAAACCACTGTGCACCCTTTGCCAGAGAACCATTTGAGACAGCTATTGCTCTCATGATCTCACCGATGTGAGTTATAGGAAAAAGTCATAACTGACATCTTTTCAGTCATAAGGCCTTTTTGTAGAAGTTGCTGAGATAGCACAGTTCAGAGTGAACAATCATGATACAATAACACAGGACAAGGTAGTTTCCTAACTTCCTCATAACAACTCTGAACTACAGTAGGGGAGTACTAGCTTCCAGTACTATGCACTTTACTACTGGAATGAACTGCAAGACATCCTTTGGGAGAATACTATTGTCCTCTCACAGCGATGGAATGGAGTGCCTGGAGGCAAAGGAAAAGGTATTATTTCCACCACTCTGGACCTAAATCAATACTCACTGACAAATATACAAGAGGGAAGATACTATTTACAGTAGAGAGGGACCTACATTTTTTTTTTTTATCTCAATCAACTGCTGACTGAATTTAATTTTGTCAGAAGCAGAGTTGGAGTTATCATTCAGTCACTTGGTAATCAGGTTCATCCAGGGTTTTGCTGAGTTGCAGACTGTGTAGAGTAAAGAGTATGTATTCCCACTGAGGATAAAATAAGCAGGATAATGTAGACAGACAGTACAACTGACATTGATCCAACCACCAGACATTCAGATAAAACACATGTCTGCAAAAACACGGTAATCTATCAGAGCTTCTTGAATATTTATTAGGCAGCATGCTGGAGGAGAGAGCTCAGTATGCATATTCATGAGGGGAACGCCACTGCTTGTGAGGAAACATTTGCAAGAAGGAAAAAGATGCAGTGTGCCAATAAGAGCAGCCGGAGATAGGCACGCCATCTGGAGTACTGGGAGCACTGACATTCATCGTTCACTTAAACTAAGAGCTGAGTGTTGTACGCTCACCTAACCAACAAATACTACATGGCTCCAGGCCTGTAGGAAGCAGGAGCTGTAAGTAAAAGCAGATGCCTTCATAAAAGAAATACATTCTTCTACATACACCCTCATCGAGTGGCATACCAGTGGATAAGTGATGCTTTGTGGAGCTGGAGAACAATGCTATTGGTGCTGAGCTTTACCCTGACATGCGATGGACATTGGGATTAAACTTTGACTGTGGCACTGCTGGGGATTAAAAGCCTCATCTGCTTACAGTTTCCTAGAATTCGCTGTCAAGAAATGCTTAGATAGCTTCTGACACTCTGAACGAGACAGTTTTAAGTAACGTCTTCCACATTATCACCTTGCCATGTGTATCACCAGACCTCACGTGTCAGAGCTGTGGAAGCTTAAGAGCTAATTTAGGTCACATTTACATCCACACTGTCAGAGTAGAGACTACAGACTGATCCACACAGGCTGTATGAGTATTCAGAACATCCTGGTTTATTTCATTGATTACAGGGCCCAATGGTAATTACTTAATCTGTCATATAAAACAAGCTTGATGGACTGATGGGTTAACTGACTAATTGGTTCATCTCAAATATACAGTGGTTTGTATTTCTGTGTTGTATGTAACACTACTGTCTCACAGCTCAATGAACCAATATATTGGTCATGAATCTTCTGTATTGTCTTTGTCATTTGTTTTGTTTTATCCTTGTTTATAAAGGATAAAACAAAATTCCCAATTTCCCAATGTTTTTTAAATTTTTTTTCCTCTTCCATTTGTGAATGTTTATTTGTAATGTTTTATTCATATAATTGTTCATTGCTATTGTATATACGCACAGTACCTGTCAAAAGTTCGGACACACCTTCCCCTTCACTTGAATGAGAAAAGGTCTCCTAACTTTTGACCTTTCTAATATACTGTATATGTATGTAACAAGGCTCTTATTCCAGTTCATTAGCTATCCACAGTATCACTCAAAGGCTCAGGCAGAGTTCGTTATGCTTACCTGTGACATTTAGTCCATCTGAGCGCTGACACCAGACTTGGCGAGATGAGCCTCTCCATGGTCCAGTACTCCACTTGTATTCAAAACACTGGCCCTCTGTAGGAAGAGCATGGTCATGACTTCATTAAAAACTTTAATAACAATTCAGCTAATACTGTAGATTCAACAGAAAATGTATAAAGGAGGTGAAAGTTCTTATCCCAGTTTGACCATGAAGCAATTATAATTGGATGCTAATTAATTTATAATGCAATGCAATGATCTCCTGGTCCCAGTACTCCCCCTACTCCTGTTAGTTTCCTTGGTGAATCACTTTAAATGGTAAATGGTAAATGGACTGTACTTGTATAGCGCCGTTCTAGTCTTCCGACCACTCAAAGCGCTTTAGCACTACGAGCCACATTCACTCATTCACACACATATTCATACAATGGGCTACCATGCAAGGGCCCATCAGAGGAAAATAACCATTCACACACAGATGACACAGCCATTAGGAGCAATTTGGGGTTCAATATCTTGCCCAAGGACACTTCGACATGCGGACTGGATGAGCCAGGAATCGAACCACCAATTTTCCGATTAGTGGACAACCCGCTCATTTTGAGTCCCAGCAGGACTCTGGTCAGACTGACCTGTACAAGGCCGGGCCTCCAACTCCTGTTCTGGACACTGCAGCAGGTTCTCTGGGTCCTGCGCCACCACAGCTCGGGATCGGACCTGGACTGAGCCGAAACCCAAGTCATCTCCGCTAACACAGCTCAGCTGGCACGGACTCCAAACTGTCCAGTCTGTCAGGTAGCACTCTCCTACAGAACATATAGAGAGTTCAGCAACTAAAAATCTAAATGTGCATTTAGTGGAGTCATAATTAAAGAGTTCTGGCATGAAGCATCTTTGCCCCCACTCTTTTTGAATTGAAAATAGCTTTCAGTGACGCATACTGTAAATCCTCAAATAATGGCCAACATTCAACTGATGACCAAATCATGGAACAAATAAAAGCTGCTATTTTTACCTGACAAACATCAGGTAATAATATAATATACATTTGGAGGGGTGGAATTACCCGTAGCTCACATAGTTCATACAGTATAATGTTAATTTCCACAACACTAAATCCATCAGTACAGAGACAGAGTCATGTCATACTCTCTTCTCTAATGGAAATACTGTTTTCATTTTCTAATGTTTCCTATGGCTTGTACGTTTTATTCTACTAGCTCTAGTTGTTCAATTTTAATCGCTGATAAGATACAGTACCATCAGTGACGGAATCACACTCCACATACTGTATCTGCAACTTCCCTTGTTCCTTTCAAGCCAGTCATCGCCCTCTCTTTCCCCTTGTTACTGTCCAATAAAGACGAAGTGCAAAAAGCCATGCAATAAAGCCTACTAGGAAAGAAAGGTTTATGCTACTAGAGGGCTTTTAGTGTGAAACATCTGGGCTGGAAGTGTCGAGTTTCACTGAAGGTAGCTTAACGGACAAATGGAAAAGAAGAAGCCACTGGAAAAAAAATTGTACATGAAAACAATATTTCTGTTAAAATGAGAAATGAGCAGCAGAACAGTGAGTGTAACAGGACATGACGACACTGTTGTACTGATGCAGTTAGTGCTGTGTGGATATACACATCATACTGAATTTATTAAGACAACACGTAGACAAGGAGGATGTGTTGGGTTTGCATCAACAGCAAATTAAAACAGGAGTAGATCAGAAAACAGGCAGACTCCAAAATACAATATAATGAAGTACACTGAAAAACGGGAGAAATTAGGAATAAATACCTGTCTTATAAATAAGCCTGTTTCAAATAAAGATCTGGGTGTCTCTGCAGTTAGCAGTTGAGGTAAATCAAGAATTTAGCAAGAACACACACCAAAGTGATATCAAATTTAAACCTAATCTCAGATATTTCCCCACCAAAATTACCAAATTACCATCTGCCCAGAAGTATGATATTCCCAGCAAAGAGAAGATTCTCTGTTGAATAGGTTCAACAGAGAATGGCCGATATGAGCACATTTCTACATGTTTAATAAATAATGAGGATACATGAACAAAAAGAAGATGAGGTAATTAAGACTGTAGTGCAAAATCACATTTCTATGTCTGTCTCACGTGTATTGAGAGTGAATGGTTTTGTTTTCACGTGTCAGAACAGACACAAACAGGTCTCACTGAGTCCTCTGTGACCCTTGTGGCCCCCATTAAGCCAATTAACTTGATTATGGGCTGATTACGCCCACACACCATAGTTCGTGTAAGAGTACATATGCACACACACACTTGTATAAATGCTGTACACGCACTGTAGCTGCTGTAACTACAACCACAGTATCCTCTCCTCATGTCAATGGAAGACTTGAAATGACTGCAGCAGCAGCTTTGAAGGCTTTCACTGAGGTACAAAAAAACCTGACTGTCTCCAGCATCCATTTTCAGCTGTAAAAGCTTTCTACATTGTCCTCAGCTTCCCTCCTCCCACCTGTTAACATCAGAGTGTTGTGCATTGTGTGGTGCACTCTGGAGCTCTAGTAGCTCCTACAATCAAGCATACTCAGTACTAAGTGCTGCCACAGCCACTTCTTTGTTGTTATTGGACTAGTATTATTGTTAGTGCTATGGATCAACACACTGTCATATTTTTATGGTGCCCCTAGACAACATTCAAGTGGTTAGACTTGAATGTTTCAATGTTACAACTAAACATCTAAAAACAGTACTTCTGCGCCTCAAACCACCAAACAATAAGCTGAGATGGCTGTATGTTCCCTCTCTGCAGAGTATAACCTCAGGTCAGCTCTAAAGAAAGTCATTTGCTCACCTATAAACACTCAGATGTATGAAATTTTGTAAGAGGAAATGATAAAAGATGAAGAATTCTTCAATTCTGTACAGTTGTATGAACACATGAAAGAAGAAAATTAAGAAAATAAAAAAAATCTGAAAATTGAGCCAAGCTTGAAGGTTTGTTGTTCATTCAAGGTCATTTTAGAGAAATAGATTAAACATCACTTTACAGTTAATTCTGTTTAAATTCAGTTAACTTAGTTCTGTGTTTAAAATCAAACTTTATTTATGACGAGAAATCTTGTTTTTCCTGGAAAAGAGTGAGATATTCCAGCGAATCAATTGCATTCAGTGTGTTTATAGGCTAACTGCAGTATACAGTATATTGTTTCCAATTCCCACTAGGTCTTTGCTTTTTTACAGACCAATCCAATTGGATTTCTATTTGGTCCTGTGGTTTTCTGGGGCTCAGAAATGGTTCAATTGATTTTCTGAGTGTAGTTCTTTTTAGGGATGTTGCCACATTCCTGGATCTTAGCTATTATCTCTATCAATGCAAGTTTTTTGTTACTGATAGGAACAACTGCCAGAACTAAGTATTGCAGGGATTGTACTTTGTAAATTTGATTTCTCTAGTCATTTCACAAATCTTGCAGACTGGGTTACAGATTTAAAACCTGGTATAAATATAGTAGAGTACCTATGTACTGTATATCCTCTCTCTCTGTTGGAACCTGTATTACTGTGTCTTCTTACCTGGACAGGGTACAGTGCAGGGTTCCTGTAGTATGATGTGTGTATCTCCGTCCACAGAAGGCTCCAGGTCTCCACACAGCTCATCATCCACCAGGCTGCTGTCCTGCAGACCTGAGCCATCCGACACGAAGCATGACACGTTCCTGAAGCGCAGGCCCTCTCCACACCTCGCCCCCTGTATGTATCCATCAGACATGTCTCTATACATAATGTCTTCATCTCATGCAGCACATGCAGTCATGAAGCACTAGTTGGCTGTTTACACAAAATCCAGCTTCAAAGCTTTTTTTTTTTTTTTAAGTTTTTAAAAGTTTTTTTTTTTTTTTCTTTTTTTCAAAAGAACAAAGTACCACAACATATCTTTCCTCTGAAGTCCAGCAGCATGTCAATGTAATGCTTCAAGCGAAGAAAAATGAAAAATGATGAGGGGGGTGGGGGGGGGAACAGAAAGAACAAAATGAAGAACACGTCAGAGAAAGAAGGAAAGGGGAGGGATTGAGAAGAGGAACTGCATGGTACTCTCCAAGCTTTCAGAACATCCTCCTGCTGGAGTCTTGGTGACATGGAGACTATTTGCGGTTGATGCGAGATGAGTAATATGATTATAATAATAATGTGAATAATATGTTTCCTCCATCATGGACTCAATGTCAAGATTGTTGAATGAATAGTGCAACAATTTTCACCTGGATTGTTTCTATAAACAGAAACTTAAGTCATCAAAATTCAGTTGAGAGTGGGCTCATCGGGAGGCGGGGCCTTAAAGAGATAGGAGCTAAAACCACCTGTTTCAGACAGAGGCTGAACTGAGGGGCTGCATAAAGGGTCAGTACAAGATAAAGACGGAATTTTAACTGTAAATCATTCAAAGATATTCCAGTAGAGCCCCAGAATATAAATATAGACCTGGAAATGTGCAGAATATGTCCCTCTTTAAACAATTTTAAATATTGTGATGATGGAAAAATGTAACTTTCTAGTGAAACTGCTCTGGTAAAATGTCAAACTCTATCTAGTTGTCTGACAGACAGAAAGCTGAAGGCTGACTGACCTCAGACTTGCACTCAGACCAGGCGCTGTATCTCCAGCTGTAGCAGGGCTTCACCAGGCAGGGCTTCCACTGCTCCATCTGGGAGGGACATGGCCTCCCATCACCCTGGGGAGCCTGGATCACTGTCCGCCTTCTCCATAGCTTGCCTGCAGAACAAGAATAAGAGAAAAAAAAAATATTATTAATTCATGAGGCGTTGAGTGGAATGCTGAATTATGACCTCTACATATGTCCAAGCCTTGTTAAGATCAGGAAGACAGTCAGGTCAGAGCAGCTGGAAACAGCTGTGGAGCTACAATTAATTCTCAAATCAAAGCTGGAAGTCAAATAATGGCCAAGGAGGCCAGGCACTAAAAACACTCATGTATGATGTACACCCCCATCGTGTCATATTCATCACACTGTAAAATTCTAAATGTTAAGTGAAAATTCTAATTCAACAAAATCTCAAATTAGACAATTACTTTTTAAACGGAATTCCCTAGTTTGTCCAACTATGAATTTTAACTTGTAAACTTACTCAAAGTTGTATTAATTTGTGATTTTCCATTGTCACAACATCTCACTAGTGTTCATTTTCTTAAAGTTATATTAACATATATCTGCAAATTGTACACACTTGCAATTCTCAGTTTCAAATTGGACATGATTTACTTTGTCATTATTGAAATTGTCATACTTTGTCCCTCATTGGTAGCTTTTGCTGTATTACTAGCAGCCACTCTTACACCAGGACCAGTGCTGACAGAGGCTTGACTTCCTTAACCCTTACCCTAGCCTGCCTTTACACTAAAATGATAAATGGTGGACTGCACTTACATAGCACCTTTCTACCTTAACGGACAAAGTGCTTTACAAGTTTTGCCTCTCATTCACCCATTCACACACACACACCATGGCGTTGGAGCTGCCATGTAAGGCACTGGCCTGACCATCAGGAACAACTTGGGGTTCAGTGTCTTACTCAAGGAGACTTCGACACATGGACAGGAGGAGCTGGGGATCAAAGCGCCAACCCTGCAGTTAGTGGACAACTAACTCTACCTCCTGAGCCAAAGCCGTCCTGATAAAAGCATCAAATCCGCCACATAAACGGGATGAAGACATTCAGTTATCCTATTATGAAATGTCATTTTTGTGTCTGAGACAGGAGGGGTCTTATTTATGTAAAGTATCTATCTATCTATTTTCTGGTTATGTCAGGATACTGCAAACTTGGGAGCCCTTTTGACCCTCTGGCTCTGGTGACCTCACAGAGAACACAGGCTATAAACAACAAATTACAAACAACTTAACTAGCTGCCATCACTTTATTGGCTGAGGTATTTAGTTGTGATGCTACCATTTTTTAAACATCTAGAACACAATATGTGCAATTATTGTAAGATACAAATGTACTTCATACATCTTGTTCTATAAGCAACATACTACATTTATCTGTAATCCTACAACACATGAGGATCCACAGGTATTATATTTATATATGATTTGTCTCTTTGTGTAATTGATGATTGTGTGCAAATAAACAAAAGCAAGCAGTATGACTGAATGATTTATGCATGAACTTTACTTTTATTATTTATTATTATGACCTTTATTATCCCGCTTTACTTATACCATGGCCACTTGTCAACAAAGTGCCATAAGCTATGTTATCAAATTAGAAACATCAGTATCAGCATATGAGGTATTATGACCACTTTAATTATCATTAAGGGTAGAAACCAGGCTGCAAGGACGCCTAGGCATATAAGCATCTCCAGCAGGCCTCTGACAGAATGCATAGACTACTATTTACACAATCGTGGAGATTTTTTGTACTGGGGATGGTTTGGTTTGGGGATTTTCTGTCAGCATGATATAGTCAATTCAATCAGAATCTGTTTTATTAGCCAATGCAAGCATAGAAGGAATGTGTCTTGGTGTTTTCTGCAACACAAATGCAACACAGAAAAATAAAAATAGACAAAAGCAAAGTAATAATAATAATGAAATAAACAAAGTAATTTAACATTTAAAATCTATTTACAGAATGGAATAGTAATAGTTTTGAAATGGGATATAAAACTTGAAATGAAATATTGACCGTAGAAAGGAAATAGTGACTGTGCATGGACAAAGAAATAAAATGTATGAAATATATGAAGGTGACAAGAGCAACAATTAAATGTGACATGCATAATAATTATATTATGTAACATTGGAGGTTAAATGCAATGCACAATGTAAAGTCCAGTTTGATGAAATATATGAAAGTGAGAAGTGCAGGGATTAAATGAGGGATGTGAATTTTAAAGTCCAGTTTGATAAGCCCATCTTCATCCTGTTTATATGGCCATGGAACAAGATTTTATGCAAAATCTTAATCAGTTTGTAATAAATTCTGTAATTACAGTTTTGTAACGGGTAACACAAAATGGACTGGCTTCTTCTTCATAGCAAAGGTGGCTGAGAATCATGGGTCATGTAGCCTTCCGCTCTCGAAAACTGACAAAAAAAAAACTTGATTTCTCAGAATTGAAGGAGAAATAATTCAAACTGATGACCATAATATTAATCTATTGTATTGCTGAATTAGGACACTTTTGTGTTTTTGTGTTGAGGAATGTTGAGGATATCATATCATTAAAAGAAAACCTTAACATGAGAATTGACAATGGGAAAATACAGGCAGCAGCTCTGTATCCCACTCAAAGCGTCTTATAGTGCCACGGGTGGGTTAACATGGGAGTCAATGGACGGCCAGAGCAGTTGCTCTGAGCATCTATAATTGCCTTGGGTGGGTTTATATTGGAGCTAGCTGAAAGCCCGAAGCATCTCATACAGACATCAAAGGGTACCTCGTGTGTCTGTATGAGACGCCATGGGGCATGACAAAGCATCAGTATTTGATGACCTGAGAATGAGAACGGGTTGCCCATTCACACATACAGACTCAAAGACTGGAGGCTTTACTTTACTTGAGTAATTGTATGCTATTTCATACTTCTACGCCACTACATTCAAAAGGCAAATATTGTACTGTTATTGTAAATACTTCACTACATTTCACAGCTTTAGTCACTCGTTACTTTGCAGATTCAGATTATGAATACAAAATATAATCAACACAAATATAATGCATATATGTAGAATAAGCTATGCAGCAGTATATAAAGTAGTTAAAATTAGCCCCATCTTTCCCAGCTGCAACATTAAAATGATGCTTATACATTAACCATTCTGCATGATGAATACTTTAAGTTTTTGTTTGTTTTTTTACTTTAAGTATACTTGGTGCAAATATTTGAATTGATGACTTATACTTGAAACAGAGTATTTCTACACTGTAGTATTGTTACTTTTATTTAAATAAGAGATCAGATTACTTCTTCCACCACTGGAGGAACTCTTTGCTTGGCCAAATTGGAACAACAAGGAAGAAAGCCTAGTCCTCACTGTATTCGAGTATCCCTGCTATTATGACCCAGCAGCAGACAGGCACCATGAGCAAAATGTGGAGCTAGGTTTACGTAGCTTGGATGCCATGATTAGTGAAATGGTCCGACAATAGCAAATATCAAGTTTTTATAACTAGTGATGATGCATTTTGGAAGATAAGGCAATGTTACATGATATAATTTTTTTTTGCTGTGAAAATCAGTTTTCTTTTGTCTAAAATAGCCAAATGGCTTCTGGCTGTCGAGACTTTGGGAACATCCATTCTATCAATGATCTGATGATCAGCAGATCCAACACCGCAAAGGGGAACTAAATGATAAATGGACTGTACTTGTATAGCGTCTTTCTAGTCTTCCAACCACTCAAAGCGCTTTTAGACTACGTGTCACATTCACCCATTCACACACATTCATATGCTGAATGGGTATTGGGGCTACCATACAAGGTCCCAACCTGCCAATCAGAGGGAACTAACCATTCACACACATTCATACACTGATGGTACAGCCATCAGGAGCAAGTTGGGGTTCAATATCTTGCCTAAGGACACTTCGACATGCAGACTGAAGGAGCCAGGCATCGAACCACCAATCTTCCAATTAGTGGACGACCCACTCTACCTCCTGAGCCACAGCCACCCAATTAGTTCATTACTGTCCAGAATCCACCATCCATTTGAATGAATGACTTCAGGTCTCTGTTAATTAGACAGAACTGTGCATGGTGTGACACCTGAAAAATCTATTTTTTTCCCTAATTTCTCAAGTAACATCTTTTTCCAAGGAATAAACTATGAATTCCTTTTCCTTTTCCTATGTCTCATTGCAATGATCTAGAGTGTTCTATTCTTTTTCTACTGACTTCATCTATAGTGCAATTCTGGGCCTTCATCACACTCCCTGCAGCCATTTTGAATATTCATATTTCTTTGTTGTGTTCAAATGAAACCAGCAGCTATCTTAGGTTGGAGGATATGAGGTGAGAAAGAGGGAAAAAGTGCCCTTTAACAAATTCACTCTGCATTTTAACAAAGAGCCCCGGGGGAGGGATGTGAGAAAACTCTCAATTAGTTGCCGTCTCAAAGGAAATGTGGTATGTGTTTTTTGTCGACTATACTACCTAAAACAAATAATACATTCAGCTATACTACTTTACCAGTGGCACAGAATACAAAGTGGGTCTCAAAAAATCACAGAACGTTGCAAGTTCATTTGAGCAATAGTTCTGATATAAAACATGTTTAAAGTGTGCTTGTTAAGGAGAAAATTGATATAAATGCCATTGTAAGGTTTGATCTACTTCCAAGAGATTATTTTCAGAGGTCCAGTGCTTCTCACAAAGACCATTAACTGCCATTCATAAAATGCATATAGGATTAATTGATTCAGTCTCCAGTGTTGTTTTGCCAAGCACTGTAACACTCCTCTTAATGTTGAACACCATCAGGAACAAATCTCTGAGTGATGTTTCCCCAGCAGCAGGTCTCACCAGCTGCCAGTTCATCTTCAAGCAAAACCCACCAGAATTACATGAACCACAGAGGGATCTTCGCTGTAAAACAATGAGCCCTACGCAAGAAGCATTTCTTAAGAGGCATGTATAAGTGATATAAGAGAACTAACTTCGCTAATTTAACCATTATTTAGAATTTTCTGTTGGCCATGAACAAACTGTCGAGTAGTCCAGGCCTATTATATGTGTCATATACAGATGCCTTTCTCCAACACTTAAGAACTTAAGAACTCACTGTATCATTGGGCTGTGTATCTTAACTAAGAGGTTAGAAACCTTGTATTCTTTTAGATTTTATTGGCATAAGGATTTTCGCATCACAATTCATAGAAATCAGTAGTTGCTAGGAAAATTGCCACACTTCAACAGCTGGCTCAAAATCTTTATGCAAGTCTCCATCCAGAGGAACATCCTCCATTGGACCCAACAATGTAACATCACCTACAGCGAAATGTATTTTGGCGTCCATCTCCATGACTGTCACATCAACTTGACTGCCCCACTTCTAAGTTGTTGACAGTTTCCATAGCAAGATGTTTTTAGCCTCTCAATTCATGTTAAACCATTCCTTCTTTATTTCTGTCATTATACTGCTTACCATTGACACAGTATTGACCGCTGTAGTAATATCTTCTACTTGTCTCGGGTCCTCTGATACCATGTCTGCCAATTTCATACAGCAGGACCTAACTCTTGAAATTATCTACCAGTGCTGATACCCTTGGGCTTTAAATCACTTTTTAACTATTATCTGGTCTGAAAGTTTAGACTGGAAAACCCTTGCTTGTTGTTTTCATTTCTTGTTGGTGACAAGATACACCCTATATATCCTATTGCTGCTGGAACTGAGCTTCATTAGAGCAGCAAGTGAACCATACTGTAAATATGCTGTAAAATCAAAACAATAAGCTAGAATAGGCTTAAAAGCTGCACAAAGCTGAGAGAAACTGTAGAGTTGGGGAAAATTCTGTGGGTTCATCATGAGGAACGACACCTTTCAAATTACACACAGTCATTTGATCCATTGTCAAACTAGTGAATATTGATCACTGTAGCTTTAAATAACATAGTATGATGAAGTGAACACATCAATAGTGGAAGGTGTGGCCTTGAAAGAAAAAAAGATTTGCAAGCTAAATGCCTCCCTCACCCCTTTGTATTGTAGGGCCCATTACTTTCTTGCACGGACCCCAAGTGAATCTGGGCCATAGATTTCTAATCAAAGTTCACCATCATGTGTGGGTGTTGCTTTGTTCATTGGTTGCTCCTTATGCCCATAGAAACCAGTCATCACCCACCATTACGATTCTCATGCCTCAGTGGTCTCCCTGCGGGCGGTCATGGCAGAGTTTGAGGTTGAGCTGCGGGTGGCAGGGAGGGCTGCTGGGTAAAAAAAGGAGTGTGCCAGCTGTCACTATCAGTGTTTGGCTGGAGAACACACAATGCCATGATTATCTATGCACACAGGTTGGACACATCCAGGAAAATAGCTCTGTTTTTACACCGCCTGATTGATAACAGAGCCTTACTGATTCCAGGTATGTTCATTTGCTTGAAAAAACCAATCCAGCTCATTGCTATTCCTGGCTCAGGAACAGAAATTAGTTCCTCCAGGGATGTATGTCCCCGCAGCCAGCCTGGAGATAAAAAGAAACACAGGAAGGAAAGCGAGGAGGCCCTCTCTTCTCGTCGCCTTCCTGCTGTTTCTCCATACCAAGAAAAAATCCTTCTTGCCTGGGGACAGATTAAGGTTACCACAATAGCTAAGGCCTGTATTGGTTTCATATCTACTATTTGCTCTTGTTGCTTCTGGCTCCTGCTCTTCTCAAGGACTCATGGAGAGCAGAGTGCTCCCTGAGCCCCAGAGCACACACTCATAATGGACCACCAATCAATGAGCTGATCCTATGGAATTACATGCAAGGACATTATTATCCCTCTCTCAGTTGGTTCAGGGCTATAACACAATCGTTTCTCACGTCATAAAGCGTTTCTGGTTTCCACCATTACCGTAAGAGAGGCTGACTTCCTTTACCACACAGTTGAGAGTTGAGCACTGTCGACCTGCAGCAGTGATGGATCATCACTCACAGCTAACATTACTGTGTTATCGCAGCTACTGTGTGAAGAAGCTGCCATGTCTAAAAAGTCATCTTCACTAAAGGTCTACTCATTAGCTTACTTTTTCTGCAGCTTTTGACCCCATCTTACAGTCTTCATCAGAGAATGAGCTTTGTTATACTGAATAGATATGAGTTATTCTACATATACTGAGTTGTTATGGTGTCAACTCCATGATAACTGAGCAAACTTCAATTGTTGATGAAGACCATGAGATGCAGTTGAAAGCCCTGGAAGGAAATATAGGTGTACCTTTAATTAAGATTATTTTGTCAGATTTACAAATTGATTTTTGTTTTCCTTTCTTTTTCTTGTTAGCGTAGACTAATACATTAAGGTTATAATAAGGGTTCTTGTATGGTCAACAAACATTCAACAAGCACTATGTATTTTTACTATTGGAACCATCATGTTAGAGGTGGGGTATGAGGGGGATTTTCTTTCCTGTTTGTTGACAACAGCAGTTTAGTTACCTTGATCAATAACAAAACATAATCTTTGTATATTCACTGTGTGTAGAAAGGCAGAAGGAGGAGGGGGATGACGTGTCCTGTACCACAACATGATGAAGAGATGGAATGGACTAGTTGAATTTGTATAGTGTCACATGCTCATGTTACATCACTTTGTGGTTGCTCATATTGCATTCATCTAAAAGAAATGCGATGCAAACTGAAATTCACATTTTCAGATGATGGAGTAAAAGTTGGGTGTGGGAGACTGATGAAATTATGAAATTCTGGGTTACTTCAGCGTGGAAATACTGCCACGGACAGAGCTACACACATACCTTGGAGCCCGCACGTGTGGGTGCACTCAGACCATGCTGACCAATCAGATAGCTGGCAATTGACAGGGCACTCCACAACACAAGAAGCATTCATCTGCCACTTCCTCTCCAGCCCAAGCTGCAACAGAAAGTTGTTTTATTAACTCATTCAGAAACGCTAAAGAGGCTTAGAAAGCAGAGAGTAACACCCAACTCACCTCTTTGCAGAACTTAAGGTCAACAGATTTGCTGTCGCTGCGCACACAGTCCAGCATGCGGGTTTTGATGCCGTTTCCACACACAGCTCTGTCACTCAGCTGACAGGTACTCCAATCTGCAGGGAACATGTCTCATCAAAACTATTCTCACAGTCATAACCCGGTTCATGTAACCCAACTGTCAACCTGGCTGCTTTTAAATGAACGGGATTCATCCGTGCTGTCGGAGTCTCACCTGTGATGTTGTAGGAGTAGTGGAAGCAGTTACTGTTGAGTCTGCAGGGCTCTGTCTCTGTAGTCGGAGGACACTCCTTCCTCTCTCCAGGTTGGCGGAGTGGGTAAGCACTCCTTTCCCGAGAACTGTTCCCACTGCATGGCTGAGGAGCAGAGGAGAGGATACTAACTTTACTCATTCATACTGTGATTTGCATATACCGAAAGCAAACCGGCATTATTTGGATAAATGGACCACATAATCAAAATCTAAATGGTTACTTTGTTATCTGAAAAAACTTCTGTTGCAATGATAAAATGGGACCAGGATCAATAGATAGTATAATAAAGTGACCGCACATGTAATTCACTCACTCACTCGCACATTTGTCATTTTCCTTGAGTTGTATGAATTAGGAGCAGGTTTCAAAATCATCTCTGGTTTTTGTTTGGTTCATTTCACTTTGCAAAACAGAAGGTTGGATGGGTTGTTTTGACATTAGCTCACAGTTGATGTTTCTTTGTTCTCCAGTGAACTGGACATTTGGCCCAGAGAAGGCAATAAGTAACAGATGATGTATGGCTTGCTTCAGTTTGATAACACTTCCCACAAATAAAAAGATGTAGAAACATATTCAGAGGGTACAGAGTAAAATGGCAGTGACACTGTCAAGACTATTCAGCTCTTCCATAAACATAAAGCACTGAGGAGTCAGTGCCATGACAGAGTAGATAACAGGACATTCTTACCAGTGGACATGGGCTCCAGGCTTCCCAGTCTGATAACACACAGTCCTCTGGGCAGGGCAGCCGGCTGTTACGGGCCCCCAGAGGCATCTCCTCGGGGTCACACAGGTAGTCCTCCACCTGCTCAGAGGGCCCATCTATAGTGTTCAGCATACACCTGGACACAGAGGGGTTTGAAAAAGAGTTTGTCTCTTTCCAGGCTTTTTTTTTTTTTTAGCTGAAATGACATTTCTTTCTTTTTTGGCTAAAACAATTAACAGAAGAAAAAGCAAAAATTGAAAGCCGTAATTCAGAGTTTCAGCTGTCAATTTTACCTTTCCTAACATGTCTGGGTGGTGATTTTGAAAATCATTGTTCCATTACAACTTGAACTGCAGTTTTTGCTTGGTTTATACTCCCTTTATTTACAGGTGTGTGGCATATTCATCACACGTCTTAGCTATGCCATATATTGTTATTTTCAGGATGAGTAAGGGTACTCAGGAATGCAACTAATTTGCGTTTTGCAGTGGGTATTATACATGTGCTGGGATGGTTTCTATGAAAAAAAACAAAAACAAAAAACTAAAAACATTGCTTTTTTAAAAAAATGGTAGTACTGGTAGTTCCTGTTTGCACCATAACCATGGATGTACCATCATTTGCATTAATTTTGATACTGAAGAAAATGTCGAAACATGATGATTATGAGGATCTGAAGTCATAAAGAGAGCCTATATAATTCATATGAAGTAGATTTATGGTTGTTTAACCTCAATGTACATCAGATACCACTAGATAACAATATCACCAGAATGCTGATGTTTGCAGTGTGTGCATGACATCTATGTGTTTTAATTTGACTCATACCTCTGAAAAGAAGTGTTTTAATTTGACTTATACCTCTGAAAAGAAGTGTTTTAATTTGACTTATACCTCTGAAAAGAAGACCAATGGATTTGAGATTAAGTTGCCTCATTGACAGGTGTCTCACCCTATCACAGTCAGCCATAGCAGTTTCTGCCTATTTGACTGATTTCAGGTCCATGCAAACTCAAACAAAACTCAAACTAGCTCCAGTACCTGACAAAGCTGACAAAGTGTCCCTTTAGAAAGCTGTGTTTACTGTCATTATATCCATGTTTTTTACAGTCTATGTCTGATATGGTAAAAATGCTTCTTATGGTAGTTTGGGTTTTTTTGGTTTTTTTTTAGAGCTGTCATTATATTTGAATTCCAACACATCTCATTAGAAGGTAAATATTAAGAAGGTAAGAGACATTACAGCCTCATGTTCACTTTCTAAGGATTGTTCAAGACTGTCATTTGAAAACAAGTCAAATCAGATTTGAATAATAGTAGACTGTGATCATTGTACACACTGTGAAAGGTAAAAGATCTTATCATGTAGCAAAAACACAAGATGAAAGTTTAATGATCCATTTGAGGAAACTGGGTCATTGGCACTGCAATAGCAAACGGACACAGCTGAGAAAATAACAACACAAGTGGAAAATAAGGGAATACAAGTCATACATCACAAAATGTGTACACACGGCAAATATATATATATATATATATATATATATATGTATATATATATATTTATATATATATAGCATGTAATGTGTCTCTCTGTAGACATGTATTGGTTTCCGGTGTCTTACCGGACTTTCCTGGTCTGAACGCCTTCACCACAGTTATCCTTCAGGTCCACGTTGCTGACCTTCCACACACTCCAGGGCTCTGCCACCCAGACATACTGTCCACAGTCACTGAGGCAAGGCACCACCTCATACACCTGACGTACAAACACCACAGTTATCTGTCTGATCTTGTGCAAAGAAATGGAGCGTATGCAGTAGAAAGGTATAAATAAAACAGTGACCAGCATTTTAACAGCAGATTCAAATCATCATGCAAGTCAATAATCTAAATTAGACTATTACTTATTGAACGTTCCCTATGACAGTGGCTGAAAGCAAAGTCATGAAAAAATAAAATAGTTCAGAAAAAGCTAAATTTAAAAAATGATGATATATAAAAGAAAACATTTTAATTACGCAGAAAAAGAAGCAACAATGTGCTTACCTGAGCCTGTGGATGGAATCCATTCAACAAAGAAGAGAAAAAAAGGTCATTCATTGTTGTACTTAGGAATTCAACAGAGATATACATTAAACACAAGATCTAAATTCATATTATAAAAATGAAACACATTCAACCATACAATGGCAATTATTAAATTATGATCTTTTGTTTAAACATTAATCACACTGTGTAAAGTGAGACCTCCCTCACCTGGTTGACATGGTCCAGTTTAGGACACGGTCTCCCGCCATTGTAAGGTTTTTCTCTGAGCCACTTGGAGCGAACTTTGACCCCACTGCCACAGGACTTGCTGCAGCGTGACCAGTTTGACCACTCGCTCAGCTTGCAGTCAGACGGACAGGGAATAATGCAAGCTTCCTCTATATACCCTGCAACCAAAAAACATATAGGCTTCAGTAAAGGGCTATGATCCTCTACAGACATGCTGAGATCTGCTTTAGAGGTGTTTAGAGAGTTAACCACGTCCTGACTCCAGCTCTGAACTTAAAGCACAGACCGAGTTTGATGTCAATTTTCTTATCTCACTCTTGGAAAGACAGAAATCAGTAGACAGACATTCTTGGTGGTTGGGACAACAAGAGAAGATGTGGTTGAAAGACCAGACAAAACTGATGAAAATACCTTTAAAAGAAGTAGTTCTCATAAACTGAGCATGAATTAAATATCTAACATTTTACCATCATCTATGGATCATTTTTAGATTGAACTTCTCAATTAGTACTCAACTGTAATATACTTACATTTTTACCAGCCTATTCAACAGATTCTCAAAAGAATGCACATAGTTAGTTGAGCATTTTGGTGAACTATTCAGAGTTTTGGCGCTCAAAGAGCAAATACACACTCTTTTATTCCTCAGTCTGGCTCTTGGATCAAAGAATAAACCTTGAAAGGTGTAAAAAAATATGTGCTTTTGTCTGTGAATATGAGAAAAGATAAAAATTCAGAAATATATACAGGGGATTAACTGCTCATTGTTTTCCACGAGAACAGTGAGGTGTTACAGTCACTTCTAAAATCTAATGCAAGGCAGCCTTGTGTCCCAACCTCTACCTATGGTCATTTTACTTTGAGTAATGATAACAAGATCATGGATACAATTGGTGGCTGGGACACAATGACCAGCTCAAGCATCCAAGCATTCATGTTAAAGTAAAAAGAAGTCAATTAAGGTGGTTCAGGCATCTGATAAGAATGCTGATTGAATGCCTCCTGTTGGGAGTTTTCAGGGTAAGTTCAACTGGGAAGGCTGGTAAGGGCAGATCTAGAAGACAGTGGAAAGATTACATATCCCATCTGGCCTGGGAACATCTTGAGATCCCCCAGGAAGAGCTGGAGGATGTGGCTGGAAAGCATCTACACACAAGTTAGCTTTTTATACCTGTCTATAGACCCGTCTTTGATTGAATGCAAAAGTTTACAGCTGTTCTCTTAAGGTTGTCAATAAACATTCGAGGAAATGTTCAGAGAAGAAATCACTCACTGAAGTAGAAATGCCAAAAAAAGTAAGCACACCAGAAAAGTGAATTTATAAGCAACTATGTGATGTATCCAGCATCACCGTGTACGTGAATCAGAGGTAGGATTTTTGACATGTTGAGTGCATAGAGTGAGTTACGCTGTCGTGAGGAGATGTAAGGGGGATGGGATCCTCTATTTTAAAGGTCTGACTTTCCTATCAAAAACAAAACTCCAAGTGAGACCCCCAGCCCTGCTGCCTTCCTCATCTTCTCAGGCGTGAAAGCATTCTTGCTGTTCCTTCAGGTTCCCACATGCAGCCCTTTCGCTGACTCCTGCCATAAACAAACCTAGCATCACTGATCTCCAGCTGTAGCCTGAGGGCAAATAACAGTTGGAAGGAGCAGGTATTACCATGTTACTCACACAATACTCTGTGACATGTAAGAGCCAAACAAAGACTCCTAAATCAGAGAGAAGGCAAGCAGCAGTAACGACTTTGAGCACAGTATCTTATTACAGTTACATCCAGTTACCATCAAGCAGCCCCATACTGGGAGGAAAGCTTTGACTCACAAACGAGATGGGTTCTATGGGTTTCTCACTGAACAAACACAGACACACTCATTCCCCCGAGTGCTTTGATGTGCTCTGTATTTTCCCAGGGCTAAGATGCAGAATACGACAGCATGATTCTTAATTCCCTTTACTCGCTTTGCTGGAGTGGTATGCTAATACAGCTCCGAGTGGCCTGACAGATTTGGGCTGCTGGCGGATATGGCCTCAAGTTCCCCTGATTGATTGTTAAATTTGTACTGGAGGCTTGATAAAAGGCCACAGTGATAATCAGTTAGACATTTAAAGTTGTTCTATTCTGCACGGAACTGCCAGCGTGACTAAAAATAAGATGATGGTGGAGACAATAGGTAGTCTCCAGCTGTGACCCATGCATGTCAGGAAGTGAAGTCTACATTTAAAGATCAGATAAATCAAACACATCCACGTAAATGACAAAATAGCTAGGTTCATATGAGCGTTTTCTGATGATAGTGACTAAAACTAATCCATTTAAGTTTGGGAAAGATCGTGGTCACGGCTGATAAGTTGGTAAACTTTGCTGCTGTAAGAAGACAGCCAACTATGACATAATGATATATATATATTTTTTTTTTTTTATTTGATCTTTATTTGAATCAGACAGTCTCACTGAGATTAAGATCTCTTTTCCAAGAGAGACCTGAGAGCAAAAAAACATTCATAAGACAAGAACACAGTCAGCAGACAAAAACAACACAACTACACAATAAACAAGGAATTAATAAAAAACAGTTACAAGAATCATAAAAAAAACATCAGATAATAAGGCCTTAAAATGTCCAAGGGGAATACCAATTGCCCTCAAGTTTGAGTTGGTTTTAGTTGCAGGTTGTTACAATCATTTATGACTGAGAAATGTAAGTTATATGGAGCATTTAACTAGTGCATTATTTAATAGTTAAAGTGATAGGAAAACACTGCAACTTGTAAACTTACCTAAGTTTATCCCTGGGTTTAACAAATTGTCAACAATTTGTGGCAGATTTCCTCAGGCCAAACTCATAATACAATTCAACATCCTCCTCTTTGTTTACAAAGCAATTAATGGTCTGGCACCACAGTATATTTCAGACATGCTGTCGATTTACAATCCCAGCAGATCTCTCTGGTCACAAGGTGGAAATCTCCTCTATGTGCCTAGAGCGTTTTCAGAGTCTGGTGAGATGGCATTCAGCATTTATGCACCTAAAGAATGGAACAGTTTGCCAACTGAACTTAGACTCCAACACTGTTCTTTTAAAAACAAAATAAAGACTTTCCTTTTCAATCAAGCATTTTCTTAAATGAACACACCATATTCATTTAGTATGTATGTTTGTATGTATGTGTGTATATACTGTATGTGTATGTATGCATGGATGTTTCTCTTTATAAGAACATTTTTGCCATTTTCTTTTCTTTTCATGTAAAGCACTTTGGTGCTATGCAATAAAATTTGAATTGAATTGAATATATTTCAGACTGTAGCAATTAAGAAGTGCACCTGGGGGCATTGTGAGTTTTGATAAGGCAAGGGTGGGAGCTTGCAATGATGTTATAAACCTCTGTATATTGTCTCATGTGGTGAGGAGATGCTTGGACACAGCTCAACAATATCGATTTTTAAATTTAAATGTGATTAGATCTGGTATTTTTAAAAAATTGAGAGGAGTTAGGCTTAGAGGCTTATTTGAACATGTGAAACTCACCATGGCTGTTGCAGCGAGACGTCTCCACTATGCGGTTGTCCTGGTCATAGCACACCATGGCCTGGTAGCGGTGTCCTTGACCGCACTCCTTGATGTCACCTTGGACCTTCATGCCCAGTTGGCCCTCCATGCGGCCACCCTCAGGCAGGATACAGTCCGACCAGTTGCCCACAGGCTGAGCATTGTATTTATTACATGGGCAATACTGGGTCTCGCTCAGGGGATACACCTGGTGGTTTTTACATTGGTCTCGCTTTTTGCTCTTCCCTGCAAAAACATATTAACAATTAACATACTTGATTGATGAGTATTAGCAGTTAAACAAGGCATTAAACACCCAACTGCTATACTGGGGCTGCTCACTGGCTGTCAGTGGAAGGCTGCTGAATTGAGCAGTTCCCTGAGGTAGTGTGGGAATCTAAATATAGAGACGTACAGGAAGGTTTGGAGCCCTCAGTCATCTTAACACATTCAACTTTGATCTTACGCTCAAGGTTGATGTAATCTGGAAGTCAGCTTGAAGTTAAAATGTGTCACTCACCCACTAGCATCCTTTTGCGGGTCCTCACGCCCACGCAGTCAGCCGTGCAGGAGGAGAACTTGGACCAGCTGCTGAGTTGACAGTCTTCCTGGCAGGGCAGCTGGCAGAGCTGGGTGAGAGGCGGCATGGAGCTGGCAAACTTCAGACAAGCTTCAACGTCTGCCTGCCCACCATCCTGTTTCCGGCACGAAACAGCTACAGGGAGAAAGGAGTGATGGAGTCTTATGAGAAACTTCAACTTCAGTGTAAATGATGACAGTGTGGAAGTCACCCATGACTCCATGGTAAATTGTTGGGTCTGATGTTCCATACTGGCACTCCAAGATTCACTGTGCTGAGATACAGTAAGTGACTTACACTATGCAAACATTGCCATAAAAAAAGAGTTGAATTTGGCTAATATGGTCTGATTCAACAATTTCCTAATAAAACATATTTGTACATACATTATACATCATGCATAGATTCATTCAGTATGTAGAATGCAGTGTGCTGTGCATTTTATGAAGTGACCATTAGTACTGCCTTTCTTTTTTTTTTTTTGTATGTTCTGATGCAATTGTTCAAAAAGTAAAAGATTGCAATAGAATTTTAATTTTTTTGAAAAAATGTACTCTGACAAGGTTGCTGCTAATAAAACACCACAAAGAGCTAATCATCTAGCAAAGACTTTGATCATATAGAAAGCTGTTCCGCAATTCAGTCAGTTTTTTCATCAGTATCAAGAGTCACAAATGGGTTGTCCCATGAGCTCTTACAAGCATTGGGAAAACAGTCCTTTTTCATGTGTGCAAATTTGAACATCAGACAGACAGCGTTTGAAATTACTTTAGAAATTGAAATTGTTGCTAAAAATAGTCCTTTTTCACTTTTGAGATGATACTAGTGCTCTACTTTTGCTCAGCATACTGTAATGTAAGCTAAAGTGTTAGCATTAAATGACATAGCCACACAATTAATGGGGAGACAGCTTTTACTGTCTATGTTTTTATCAGCCAAAGAGTATCTATAGCCAGGCTAACATTTTGCTATCTAGCTTTTGCTGCAGGCTCTGTCCACACAACTGCAGTTGACATCAGAGCCACCATACTTTTCAGCAGAAAACATGCGTCCTAGTTTAAATGTGTACTGAGGCAGCTAGTTTAACATGAAATTCTTATCAAAGAAAATGTCAACATATTCTACACAAAAACTGTATGAACAGAAAAACTGTCAAACCCAGTTAAATTTCATCATATTACTTTCAATACACCTCACAGAGATTTATGGATATCAGCAGAAAACTATAGAGAAACAGGCCATTGTATCACTTAAATTTGGAGCCTGCAGAGTTCTCAAGGTTTTGGAGTGATCATGTTGTAAATGGTGACATTCATATTTTTAAAAGTTAACTGTAGACATTGTTTGAGAAACAGTATTTAGATTTGTTAAAGACAGAGAAGTACAGAGTCAGGAAGTGTTGGCTAATCATGCTTTAGTTCACACATTATGTAGAATCAGTTAAATTATTCAAGTGTGATTCTGAACAGCGTGATTAACCGTATCTTTGTCTCTTAGGCCATGTTATACTCATGTGAAGCCTGCAGCAGGATATGATGTATGCTGTAACATTATTTTTATTAGCTAAATAAGAAACAGACGGGACTCCTTGATGAACCTAAACGCGATAAGTTGAACGAAAGATGGACACAGTTGCTGCTTGTTATATATTTTGAAAATTTCCTCTGCAGTATTTTAGCATGCTTGTTTACCAGGTTTGTAGATCCAGCTATCATTAAATTGAGCTGAGGTTGCATGTGGACGTTTTTAGACAAATACCTGTGCAAAGACAGTATAGCATCGTATAGGCCTATATATGTGTACTTCCCTTATTTTACCACAGAATCTTTGTAGCTCTGAATCTCTGAAGATGGTGGACAGCAGCCACATTTAATAGCAAAACTCACAAAAAAACAATGAATTAGGTATTGTTATTCACAGAGTCGATGTATTGCTTCTGCCCCTCAATGTGGAGCATGGGGCTAAGATGGTGACATCATTACAGAACCTTAATAGGTGTGGTGAATACCACATTGTTGTCGTTGTGGCCTTAGTGGATAGAGAAAACATCGGTGTCAATACCTTAACAATAAAAACACCAATATCAGCACCAGCAGTCATTATTTCAGGATACCCCTCAGTCTTCCTCTCTACCCACATCATTTACTGAACATCCAAACACATGCACGCACACACACACACATCCATGGGAAATACTAGATGTAAGGGCTGTAAAATGGCTATTGCCTTCTGCGCGTTGTATTGAGTGAGTGGGTGAAAAGTAAGAGGCCTGTATTGAATTGTCTCTCTCCAGCTCAGAGTATACTATTACAGGTAATGGTACATAATGACGAGAGCCTCCCAAGATGGAGGAGCAGGATGCTCATCATTGGAATCAGATAATGGCCTCTGTCTGAGACTTTAATAGGAATCTGGATGTGTGTGCTGATAACAAGTCAACTTGCACAGGCATCAGTGCTACACCCAGCAAGTCATCTTATTAAAGCAGTAATCCATGATTTTTTTTTTTGTCCTATGGGTGTTAACTGATCAAAACATGGGAACTAAAATTATCATCATGACAAGTCATTTGAAATATAAATCAACTCAACAGAGCTGATGTAAACATGCATCTCTATTGGTATTTTAACTACTTTGTGGTTACTATAACCACTGACAGTCCTATGGCTTTTTTTTCTGACCATTTTCAAATGCTAAATCGATACAGATTTAGATTTCTGGATGTGTTTTATAACCATTTTAGACAGCCATTGTTTTTGAATGTATTTCTGTAAAGTATAAAGATCAATTAGCAGATCCTTGAAACTTGCTCGAGATGTGTAATCCATCACAATTAACATCAAGTGTGTGTTGCTTTTGGTTCATGTTACATTACTATTGTATGGTAATGCAGTTGAAGTGCAGATTTATTTAAAGTGTATGGATTTTATACCATACAAGGACTAGTAGGAAACATATTTTGTGAAATACATACCTGTGATTTAAACTAGATGTGATTTGTAGTAAGAGGGCTGAAACATGCAAAACCAGTACTAATACTACATTTAAGGCAGTTTTAATTGATTTTTTTGGCCACTTGGGGGAGACAGATGAAGTCTGAAACACTCCATCCAACATACTGTATTATCACAATATAAAGTTGATATGGCAAATGTGTTAACAAACACTTCCAGACACATAGCAACATTAGCATCCATTTGAAGTAATTTCTGTGTCCACCTGGTGAATGTAAGTACAATACGCACTCTCACTCAGCTCTGGTTTGGTCTCCACCAACTCCTGAGAAAAATATCTGTCTCCTTAGCAGCCAAAGGCTCCACTATATTCTAGGGGTGTGCCCGAATACAAATATGAAAATATGAAAAATTATTTGTTTTGGGGAAGAAAAAAAAACATTTTAAATACCAGCGCACAGGTTGGTTACATCACTATCTCAGTCTCTCTCCTCTGCTCTGCTGTTATGTCTATCAGCAATTCTCAACAAAGGGAGTCACATCCACCTGCCATATGACGCACAATTCCTTATTTGGACATCACTACTGGCATTGGGGTGTTCCCCAGAGATAAAGCTGAGCTACTAATACAAGAGAAGTGCTCTCAAGGGAGTCTCCAAAACCTGTTCCCCTTCTACTTTCCACAAAGTTACACTGTAAAAAATAGGTAATAAATGAAAAGTGCAAAGCAATAATCGCATTTGAAGTTCTTCTCTACATGTTACATGCTGTGCTGTCTCTGTGTTATGTGTGTCTATCTGCACATTTGCGATGCACTATGTTTCAGCTCAGTAGTCAGCACAGTCGTCTATGAGTCTATGAGACTTGAGTTCAAGGGACCTCCTTTTAAGATAGTTTATTCATAAACACTTATTTTAACACTTTAATATCCTAGAATTAAAAGTGTAATAAAAACAAAAACTGTATCTTTACACCTATTTCCACTTTTATTCAAATACAAATATAAATATTTTTGCTGCCTCAACAAATACAGACACAAATACAAATACTGGGCTCTCTGCACATCCCTACTATGTTCACCAGCTAGTCCATAACTGTCTCTGTCTTCTGTTTGGTGTTGGGCAGATAAAGTACAGTGGGATTATCAGAGTTTTTTCACAGTAAACAGCTGCCTGCTGCTGCTGGAAATTAAATTGGTGAGAGTGATGAGACTGAACCAAAGAGTAAATGTGTGGTTTGGAAAACCAAAACATTGAGCTGAAAGACATTAAAGAGCTCTGGCGGGAAACTAGAGAGAGGGTAATAATTCTCTCCGAATTTGTCAATACTAATGTCCTCTTTTACATTACACAGTCATTTGATCCATTGCTAACATATGAATATTATAAAAATATTGATTAGTGCAGTTTTAAGTCTGAATGCACATTACAATTTCCTTCATCCAGAAGTGATATAAAATCACGTAAATTACATAAAAGAGAGAAAAGCAACAAATCTATACTATTGAAAAACTAGAGAAACACACACACACATCCACTGAGCAACCAACAACTTCACTTCCACGCAAAAGAATTTATGCAAATAATAGCAGTGCTGCATGATTTGCAGCATTTATATCAAGACAGCATTTCAACCCATACACTGGAATCACTTCACAGCTGAGTGTAAATCTTTTCCTGATGACTGCTCATAGTTACACTGTTCTCCCTGCTCTGTTTAACTAATGTGTTCACAGAGAGAGGAAAATAAGATGTGAATATTTGTGTATTGTTTGTGTGTGTGTGTGTGTGTGTGTTTGTGTGTGTGTGTGTAGCTGTCCTCACCCCGAACCTGCAGGCCTGGCCCACAGGTTTCCTGAGCTCCAGGGCTGTCCTGACGAACTGACCATGGAACCAGCTGGCATCTCCGCCACTTGTGGGTTTTCCATCTATAGAAGAAGAGGAACAAGACAGAATAAAAGGTAGAAAGAGTGAAAAGATGCTAGTTTAAATCCCTGACCCTGTTGGCACTCCCTACAAGATGCACTGTTCATCACACCCCATATATGTGTTTGATGAAACAAATAACATACTGATAGGGCAGTCCACGACCAAAGATTTTTGACTTGTAGTTGTTAGTTAAGCCATTAGTCTACTAGTCATCGATATTTATGATATTAATTCAATTATTTAAATAGGTATCCTAAATTACCTATTCTTTATTGTGGTACATTTTCCAGACCCTTCTGTAATTCTTTGTCCCCATAACTCTTTCTTGTAATTACAAGGAGGAGTCATTTTTGTAGATGTTTATGATACAAATGACCAGGTACCTGTATCCTTGACATACAGATGGAGCCTCACACTCTCTCTCCTGGTTCAGCACCTCAGGACAATCCTGTCCCCCATTGGCCGGTAGCTGGATGACAATACGTTTCCTGTACTGCTTCTTCTTAGTGTTACCACCTAAGGGAAGCCACATGAAAACACATTTCGAAACATCAGTTTTAGTACCTAGTTTTAGCAAGCACCTCATAATGGTAACTGAATATAAATGCAAAATACAAAATGCAGCAGAGTAAACTCAATTAAATACAAAAGAAGAAACTATAAGTCACACCAGCACCAGCACATCCCAGATCTTTGAACTTTAGAAATAGGTGTTTTTTTGGATGCTTTATTTCATTAAACATGTCGATGTAGAGAGAATGTAATGAGGCCCAGTTGATCTCCATTTTTCTGTAATATACTGTGTCTATCTGCTCAGCCTCTGCTGGAAGTGGCCACTTCAAGGGGAGGCTAATACAATCAAGTAGAATATTGAATAGCACCTCTATCATTTTCTCTGTGGTATCCAATATACTTCCACTGGTGGTGAGGTTATTGACTTTACAGGAAGTCCACGCCTAGGACTATCAACAGGACTATCTGATCACATTACAGCTCTCACAATGCCAGTGTACTGGTGATTCATGTTGGAGACTAATTTGTGAAGAATTGTGATGGTTTACAGAATGCACATTATACAAAAATAAAGAGCTTTCAGGTGGAAAGGGGACAGAAATATGGATGGCTATACTCTCACAATGTATTTACAAGTCAGGAAATCAGGAAATTGTTTTTCTGTTCAAGGTTGTCGGGGCTACAGCCTATCCCAAAGTGCACCCTGGACAAGTCCCCAGAATATCACAGGTAAATCTCATGATATATAGGTAGGGACAGTAGGTCTGCAGCGGACTCTGACTAAACCAAACAACAATGAAGGAAATTTGGAAGAGAAACAAATATAGCTTAACTGTCCTTGCTGCTCTTAACATTAATAGTAGAATAACCTACTTGGGTGTTATCATGTTTAGTTACGTTTACGTTGTGCAAAATTGTGCAAAATTGCAAGAAACCCCAGCATCTTCCCTTCAGTTGATATACTTTTAAACCCATTGAACCCTTAGCTGTTTTTGCTTGGTCTTTACCTCCTTATTTACAGATGTTTGACATAGTCACTACATGTCTTATCTAGGTATAATTATTTTCAAATTAGGTTATGGTAGTCAGGAATGCCATTAACTGGCATGTCAGTGACAATGTTGTGGGACAGATTTATTTCCTGTATGTATTATATGTAAAATATCTACATATGAATGTATAAAGGGGAGTGTCAGGGTTCATATTGACACATTTTAGCCTTATTACTGGTGGTGACGACAGTTAGCTTAGCCCCAGGTTTTTAGCCTATATTTCTTTACATTTTGGTGAATTTTGGTGAGTCCTTCTGCTGCATAAGCTACAAGCTGTTCCAGTTTGTACCCTAACCATGAATGTACAGACAAATATTATTGGATTACAGGAAGGACTAAGTCACAGTGATTCCAGCAGCATCTGTATAACATCTATATGTTCAAATTTGACTGAGTTATAAAAAAGTACTGTACATCATGAGCCTACAGGACAATTCAAGATGACAGTAGGAATCAACCAAGCCACTAACCATGTCTAGCTTTGTAGGATTGTGTTTAGAGCTAGTGTTTATGACTTGTTCTTGCCAATGTTTAATACAAGCAGTGCGCTTGTTCCTTCAAGTTCTGTGCTGACAGGTATTAGAATAGATTTGCATATAATTTTTAAAGTGACTACTACAATTTTAAAAAGAAGGTTTAATTATGGCTGATGGGAAACTTGGAAAGTGTAAGTCATCATCCAACTTATAATTTGTATATTACTTTAAATGAACTTCTACAATAACAGATGATATACGGTATATACAGTAGATGCAATATAAATAGAAGATAATAGATACAGTATAAATAGAGGATAAAAGAGAGATTTAAGGATTTGTTCAGCAGATGCCTCTGGGAAATAACTATGGCAAAATGTATAGCAAAACTCAAACACAGTCACACAAATGTCAATCAATTAAACTGAGAAATGTTTTGGAGCTCTCTTAACATGGTTTTTTGTTCAGCAAATGGGTTCCAAGTTATCAAACACTATCAGGATTTCCTGCAGCAGTTTTGTGGGCAGCCCCCACTGGATTGGCAACGGCCTCTACTAACATCACTGTAATTGTCTACCCTTTTACAAAGTAATACCTTACAAAAGCATAAAATGTCTGTCAGTCCTTTCCCCATGATGCCTTCCACCTCCACTAGCCAGTGTCCTCAGGGAAACCCTGATCACTGAAGCATTTTATGTTGGAAACATTGCATTTCCATAACATCTATTAAACATGTCACATCTCAAATAGAATTGGAATTTTTGTTATTCCGTCTCAGTGTGCATGATGATTTTATTATTTGGCTGCTGGTGCTAAAATAATGATGAGCATATTTGGCATGCTTCATTAACTGAGAAACACAGTCATACACCAGCTTTAATGAATTTTCTCTCTTGATACTGCTGCATTTGGCCTATGTGGCACCCTGTAAAGCCTCACTCTTTGTACTGAAGCCAATAAAGAGTCGGAGATACCTGCTTGACATGTTGATGGGCAGGTGCTCCAGTCGCTGTACGGGGTGACCATACAATCTCTCTTGCATGGCAGTAAGCAGGGCCTGACGGTGTCTGGGCGCAGACTCTCCGGACATCTGAAAGTACATCATTGACATGCTCAGACACACACACAGAGTACCCTTGAAAATCTGATAGAGATGTGTTGGATCAGAGCCAAAAGGAGCCATGCTGGGAGTTCGCTTGGAGGCTCCCCAATGTGCCTGATTCAAGCACTGAATCTTTTTGTGAGACTGCGGCTATATGTGTGTGTGTGTGTACTGCTGCAGTGGGGGAAAGATTTCTGTTCTTTTACAGAAAAAGAACAGTATTAGTCATTTGTTCAACTGAATTATGACTCCTCTCTGTCTGGAACAAAGGTTGAAGTAATGTAACATTGTTATAGTGCCACAAAACGTAGAGTGGAGGCTGGAGTGGACACATGACCACAATCTAACCCTAACCCTAATTTTTCCTGGATACATGCTTTGCTGTCATTGTCAACCCTCGTCAGTCGTCACTTCAACCTTATCCCCGTACAGCTTCCTAACCTTAACCCTCGGTTTACCAGATACTTCTGCCACATCATTGACCAAATCTACTATTGCTTTCTGGATTTGACCATAACCCTACCCTACCTCATCTGTTTTCTTCACCACTTCGCCTATGCTGACTGTCTCTTTTCTTGCCTTCTCTCCCCTCTCATAATAGTGACTACTTCAACTGTGATGACACTGCTTGGCTATGAGACACACTCCAGGGCCAGTTTTATATAATGTGATGGGTTGGCTCCCATTTTACTGGAGAGGAATTTTTGTTAACAATTTTCCCAGGGTTACATGTTATGAACTTGGGATAATTTTGTTTTTATTTCACTGGGTCTGTAAACAAATTCAATTAAAATATTAACAGTGTTAGGATATCACAATACATTATATATGTATTTCTGCAAAAAGGACAATTTCTACATGATTCAGCCAATTTGAATGTTAAATACCTTCAAATTAAAGCTGTTTTTCCTGTAAGCAGTCTAACCTCATAGTCTGTTTGTTATAAAATGTGATGTGCTGTAATACAGAGCCAAAACAAAATATCCCAATATGAACTGCGCTCACTGTGTTTTTATCATGAATAAATCAATGACATTCATTTTGAGGTATACGTGTCAGAATATGTGCTGTATCCAACACAGTGCAGAAGACGGGTAGTCTGTAGTCTCCAGGTTGTATTATAGATGGTTATGATTTGATTTGACATTGCATCATGGCAGTTAGTGCAATTTTTTCTTTGCACATGGAGCTAAAACTGTCAACATCCTGCAGTGGTTGGAGTGGAATGAGTAGACGGAGAGAAAAAGCTGATGAAAAATGACAAAAAAGATGCCCAAGGAGAGAAACACAAGCATAAAAATATTTTGTGAGAAGAAAAATATGAGTTGTTTATGGTAATTTTCCACATGTCGCAGTCACAATGATAAAATTATGTTGAAAATGCTATGCATCACATCTCCAACTGTCCTCAAGATTTACATCAAGTGCCAATGTTCAGTGCTGATGTAGAAAATAGTGTAGCAAAAAGTAAAGGTGTGAAGGTCTGGGTGGTGGATTGACATGAAGAATGTCAGACTTTCATGCAGGAGACTGGGGATTGTGATCTGTCACAGACGTGGCATTAATGTTAATTTTTTTGTTAACTGTAATCACTAACCTTCCTTAACCTTACTGTACACACTGTACTTACTCTGGGGTTTATCATTTTTCTTGTGTGTTGACAGGGTTACTTTTATCAACTATAACCCTCCTCCAAATCATGAAAATCACTTCCCCATAGACTAGTAGCATTGTTTTCAAAGAATCAACCCCAAAATTAGCTTTGCTGAGAATTCCCATTGCAAGATACATTTTTGCAAGAAAATACCAAGCACCTGATATGCACACATACTGGTCAACAAGGTGTCTTTTACAAAGCAAGACATACATACCTAATTAATAGCCTAATGTATCTTTCATTTATGCTATCATGCTAATGCATTAGAATGCCCTATTGCCACTTTGTGTGTACTGGCAGCAGTCTTCACATCCTGGTCACAGCTGGTGCTGCTGGTGAAACCGGGTGCCCATCTCTCCATTGATGTAAAAGTGTGTCCCAAGGCAGAAGGCTCACTGCTCAGCATGTAACAGTAGGTTTAGGAGTAAGTGCAGGAATAAAAAGTGAGATTAATTTCCATACACAGCATGGGGGCTAGCGGGGTTTGCCTGCGTAGTGCTGCTCTGCTGCCAGAATAATGCTCCCACTCTGTTGAATAAATAAATAGATAATTCATGTTCCCAGCAGATGCCTTCAGGGGGGAAACAGACCCAGATGCTTAAAACAGTTGGCCAGCAGCTCATCAGCTAACACCTCTGCCAGACACAAGCAACAACAGACTAACCAGGAGACTAAACGGCACAATGTGCCATGTGCAAACAAAGTCTGCAACCAATAACAAAGGCTGTCTTTCAGTTATACAAATGAAAGTGTTAGTCCTGAAGCACTGTTAATTATGTCACCACCTGAGGAGTTATCAGTAAGGGTGTAGAACAACTATACCGTCATGCTGTGCAGATTTGACTGAGTTTGTAAAGACTACTCTTACATCTGCATAAGGGTTAAACTTCAGCAATATTAATTTTTCAGCCAACCCCGATAATAAAGAACTGCCATTTCATGTCACTTCTTTCTTTCTGTCTGACATTGTGTACAACAATCAAGGTAATATGTAGATTCAAGCGTTGTTAATTCATACATAGTTGTACAACAACTGGTAAAACTATGTCAATCTCGCTTTTCACCATTTTTATGGTAATTTCTCCTATTGCTATTTTTAATGGATGTAACCAGGAAGCTCACTATGTAGGAGGAAGACGTCCCCATTCTTAATCCTGTTACCAGCTGTGGATGTGACAGGGTGTCCCTCAGTTTCCTTTTTCTCACTGCTTTCTCTGGATGGTTTTAGTGACATGTGAGAATGACAACAGTAACAGTGGCATTAAGTTTGTGTGCTTGTGTTTTTCTTTGTATTGATTTTTGTTTTTTTCTGTTGTGGTATTTCTCTGCATTTATTCTTACTGACTGCTGCCTCTGAGCCAAACTACCCCTCTGGGACATTAAAGCTTTACTCGACTAGGAGACGTGGGTGGTGATACAAGGCTCTTGAACCAGGCTAACATTCCACATGCTAACCTTGCTATTTTGTTTTACTTCATTTATAGAATCCTTTACTTTTACTCAAGATAGACTTTTGAATCACAAGACACAAACCATATCTTAATGCACATATGTGTAGAATCAGAATATGTGATAAAAAGTCAATTATCATTCATTTATTTGAAAATGTGCTTTCACCCATTTTTTCATTATTATTTTTTTTCATCATTATAAGTTAAAAAGACAAATGATTGTTAAGGAGACCTCACAAAAAGTTTATTTTCTCATCAATTTGGTATGGTTGATGCCTCTACAATACCCATGAACCTAATTCACTGTTGCCAGTAGAGAAGAAGCCAGTCAGTCATGAAGCAGAGCAGTAGCAAATTCAAAACCTGTTGGAATTGGGAACAAAGCATGTTGCCACAATTGGCAAATTCATCCAAAATTGACCCAGATACTGAAAATGAAATTTTAAACTGCTGAATGTTTTGTCAGGTTTCTACCAAGTGTAATCTTTAGCTTCAGAGAAACAGCAGGAGCTCATGTAATGACAAAGAAGTTTTAATCTCAGTGATTTGATATTTTTCTCTTGAAGTGCTCCTCAGAAGTCATGGTTAACCTCTCTTCTTTAACCATTGATGTTTAATCAATTAATTCTTATTCTTTTTAACACAGTTGCTCTTTTGTATTAATGATTTAACCAACAGAGTTTCATGTAATCTGAGCCTTGGAAGGGAGATTTTGCTTTCCACCATAACTGTGAGCATAAAGTATATGGTAGTAATAACATGGACATCAATTGAATAATCCTGTTTTACAGTATACGTAACAGAGATGAGATCCCGCTTAAACTCTAAAATGTGTAATTATGGGGAATCTTACTTTTTGGGAGGAACCTGGCCCACATTGACCCGGACACAGATGACTTTACGGGTTTGCATCCCCACTGAGCAGGAGGCATCATCACCACGTGTTCGGCCCACAGACGTGTTGGTGGCTGGGATGGAGGAGTCCTCTATGCACTGCCCCCATGGGCCAGTCTGCCAGTGGTAGACAGTGCAGGGATGGTCGTTGCAGCTCCTCACCTCCTGCAGGGCACTTATGTTGGGACATTGGATTCCACCTGAGAAATATTGGCACATAAACCAGTGTCAATGTTGTAGCTGTAATACTGACAAAAACTCAACCCTTACCTCAACACTGACATAGGAAACTTCATTAGAGCTTTTGGATACAAATGGGTAGTCTGGTCTAAGATCCAAGTGACTCAAAAAGTCTGTTAGAAGTCTATTATCTTGGATGAGTTCTCGGTCATGGCTCCATTTAGACTTGGTCTTGACTCTTGGCTTTTAGTCGATTGTTTTGCCAAGAGGAGAGTAAACTTGTGCAAAATACATCAACCAATGCCAACTGGAAATTAGTACCATTGCTAAAGTGATAATGTTTCTCTAATGTTTATATGAGACCAAAACAAGAAGACCAAAAAAAGAAGAAAGAAATCATTTGCTGTAGCTTTTCTGAAGTTGACTAGAATTGGTGATAAAGGTAGATAGAAACTAGCATGCTGAGCTGATAATACGTAGCAATATTACTGTACAAGGATGCTTGCCTTTAATAGCTGGACACGATGAGGAGCACACACTAACAGTCAAGTAAAGAGTCTCACTCCACAGGCTGCACTAGTCTGAGGGTTCGCCAAGAACTTTAAGCGCAATGGATACCAGGAAATGCCAACATACCAGTTGGCATGTGCACTCTAGCCAGGCTGCACTGGCTTCCAGTGTCTTTTAGAATTGATTTTAAAGTTTGCTCTGTATATATAGAGCTCTAATGGCCTGTCTTCATGATATGTCTATCTCCAATCAAAGGAAAATGTGGGAACTTTTAAGGGCATATTTGTTTAATCTTGTTTATAACTTGTGCCTCTCTGTAAATATTTATTTTGGGTAACACTTTACTTTAACTTCCCCTATTTAGAATTTGTAAGCATCATATAAATATTAAATAAAACATTTTAAGTATTTATTAATGTTTAGTATTTATTAGCAGTTATAACTTCTACAATGACATATTTTATATTATTACAACTGTGTTTAATTATAGTCACTCCTTATCTGTTTATACAGCAGCATCCACAGAAGTTATAGTTGTTGACAAATACACTACATTAATAAACACCTATATCTGCTTCTGACTACATTAGTATGTTATAAACTATTTATTAACTTTTTATACACTGCTTTTAAATGCTAAATAGAGGGACTTCGAGTCCATCACACTTACTATTACTAATATATTAAGATTTATGTGTGCACTATGAAGTGTATACATAAACACCTTACAGTGTTATAAATATAAATCTTTCAGTCAATATAAATTTTAAGTGGTTGCAGTCTTTATAGACTAGGAAGACAAAGAGCACAAATTGGATGTTCACTTTGTAAGCAGTAAACTGGGCTGTAGTACATTCATATTAAATAAAACACCTGCTGTCTGGTGGGACTTTTGCTTGGAATCAGTAGACAAATAACTGGGCAGTTAGTAAGAGTGAGCGCCAACTTGTCTGGACAAAGCCAAGAGAACCATATGCAAAAAATCAGGCTACATCAATAGAAAATGCAAGGAAATAATAATAATGGAGCATAATGCCTGACTTTATACTGATGTCTGCAGTGTAGCTGACCAAAGATGGAAACAAAAATTAAAAGAGGAATTTGTACATTGCCACTTAAAATTGCATTATTGCATGACAATTTGCACATTTATCAGGTTCCATTTCTCTCTTTTTATGAGAGAACAAATATATAAACCCAACACCACATCAAAGTGCAGTGTGTTTGGATAAACAGGAGCAACCTACAGCATCTCAATCAGAGATAATGGGAACTGTGCAGAGCTATAGATTAGCTTTTAGCTTTGATTTTCCCATGACTTGTTGGCAAACAAACAAAGCTGAGGCAGCATGAGAGATAAACCATGGGGTCTCTAGGGGCCCGGCCAGTCGGCAGGATTGACAGAGATGAGATGGCCCAGGGGGCAGAATGTCTATACAGAGTCAGAAGCCCGGATATGGACCCAGGTGGGGTGTGCACACCATGTGACCTGTTCACCACAAAACCTTGTCATTAGCAGCCACCATCACCTTGGGAAAAGAGAACCCCTGAGGAGAAGGTCAGTCATTAGCGCCTCAGAAGTCATTGAACGACGTCTTCCAGTCAGTGATAGAGCCTCTGAATTGGACATGAGAAAGCCTCAGACAGGCTGACCTCTATGTAATGTCCTTCACAGGGTCATTTATAAAAGATATTATTGGATTTCATCAGGGCCAGTCATTTATCAGACTCAGAGCTCATTAATACCTAGAAGGACACATCATTATTGCTTCATTGGCTAATTAAATAGTGAGCTGATAAATATTTAAGTGCTACCAATTAAACTCAACACTTATTAGAAAAATGCACAGCTCAAACAGTGGCAGATTAGCTATGTCACATTTGCTGTCTTGTCTATATATTAGACAATTCTTTAACAGTCTACACTCTATCGTCATCATTGCCTTCACATTTTCTGTGTGGATAATTAAGTTATTTACTCAACTCTATCTTGTCAGGCCATAATCCCTCCTGTCATTCTCAATGTTTATCTTGACCTGAATAATTAGCTTGTACCAACACGCTACCTAGATACTTACATTAGTGTTCAGTGTGAGTGTGTCAGCGTGATTGTACAGCTAATGGTTCATTGCAGTCTGTATCTTTTACTTAACTATTCTTTTACTATTCTGCTTAAACATCTACATTTTTCCCTAGAAGACTTACATATAATCTTAAAGAAATACTGTAATTCAATTTTGGAAAATACATCTATTTGCTTTCTTCTAAGAGTTAGATACCACTGCCATGTCTGTGCATGAGGTACGGAGCTGAAGCTGGCAGGTGATTAAACAGCTAGCTGTGCCTATATCTCTAAAGCTCACAAATGAACGCATGGTATTTTATTTATTTAATGCATAACAAACAGAAATATAAAAAACATAAATGTGTGGTTTGAGGGGGAGTTACGGTTGGCGAAAGCTACCCTGGGTCAGTCCAAAGTTCATCGGCCGCAATGTTTCAGTCAATAGAAATTATACTCAAGTGGTTACAGTCTCCATGGACTAGGAAGACAAATAGCACAAATTGGATGTCCACTGGAGTAAACTGGGCTGTGGCACATTCATATAAATAAAATACCTGCTGTCTGGTGAGACTTGTAATCAGAAGACAAATAACTGAGCTTTATTTTCTATTACAAATTAGTAGTTCAAATAAATGGTTTACTGGTAACCTGACTGATTTAACCTGTCTGTGTCTGGGGAGCCCCATGGACTTGCAAAAATAGATCATAACTGATAGGAATGATGGTCAAAAACTATGACCGAGGTTTTTAAAAGATTTTGAATTAAACATCATCTCAAGAAAATAACTTCATAGCACTGTTACGTGTAAAAAAAAAAAAATCATCTTCATTGAGAAAGGTTCTGAATGAACATATCCTATCTCCTCAAAGTGTATAAGAAAGCTGGACTTTATTAAAACTCTTACATAGAGCAGCTTTACGGCAGCTAACTCCAAATCTCAGCTGAAGACAGATTTAAATCTTGTAAAGGGAGCATCTTGTACTTTAATCCTCTTTAATTACTCCACTACTCCCTACTCTACTTTGTGACCCATGCTGAATACTGAGGCCCTTTCCATCCTGTCTCAGTGTACTATAGCTGATGGCCGGGAAAGGTCTATGTGACTTGACGCTTCATTCAGTACACACAACATCAACCTGTCTGGCTCCATGCTCTGTCTGTGTGCTTGTCATCCATCTAACACTGCAGCACTGTCTGCCTCCTAAATACTAGGAAAGCTAATAAACAAGGCACAGCATGCGGCCTGCATCGTGTTCTGGCACGGACTTCCTCGTGAAGCCCAGCATGGTTGATGGGGTGGGAGTATCCATTCACACTGAAATCCATTATGTATGAGGTATCTCCTTACTCCAGTATGGATGCTGTGTTGTTGTGAATATGCCAAAGACAGCATGTCACTCAATGTGGTCCAGAAGTGAGACGACAAGAGCTGTTAAAATGATAGCGGGGCCATAAAAGATAAAATTAGGATGCTCTGCCAAGCCAGACACTAACCATCTGTGCAGCCTCCCGTTTTTTCTCATAACGAGGTTTGGTGAGAATGGCTTGATTCTCACAGTAGGATTGGCAGTTCGGAGGGTTGGGCTTTAACCCAGAGGCACTCACTTCTGTATCATGCCAGCACCATTTAGATACCCACTACACACCTTGGGGTTTGAAACATTTAATACTAAGCAATAGTCATTACTACGACTAGGGTGTAAGAGCTTTTTTCTATTCTAAAAGCACAGGGATTTTGCTGGGCGTGCAGATCTGGGGAAAGAGATAACATCAAGGTAGCCACATTTCTATTCCCTTCTAATTAAACATATGGAGACTATGCACTACTGTACATCAGCAAAAATCACTCGGGTGACAACCGTCATCTTACAACATCAAAAATGAATGTACCAAAGATTGGACGGACCAATGACAGCAGGGAAGGACCTTGAAGAGAGGTAAATGCAGAACCCTTGTGAATTTTTAAAGGCAGGAACATATTATACAATAAAGTTTGACAATGTGAATATAAACACTGAGCTTTAGTCTTGCAGCAGTGCTGTGGGCTTGTTATCCCTCCAGTCACTTCTTACCCTGCATCACAGTAACCCACGCCACAACTTTTGCAGTCGCTGCAGAGGAACACACAGAATAATTCATTTCACTTTGACATTTCTCTTGCAGTATATAAGGGGGAGAGGCAAATGAGAAATACAGTGGGGACTGGGATTTTAACAGTGGTACAAGAACCACTCTGAGCTATTAGACCATAGGTTTGTGACGATAAATACTGATCTTTTTGGATAGCTGGCTGATTCCTAATTAATTAAAGAATCTGTCCTACAGAGATAAATCTTTCTAACTCTACCAGTGTGTCCCATGCTGCTTTGTTCTCTTAGTGCAGGACCTAGCAGTTCCTACCTTCTCCTGCGTTATAGGCCAGGATTGAGCGAGCTCTGGTCTGCTTGCCCTCTGTGTTTTTTCCAGAGCAGGTGTGAGAGCAGAGAGACCAGGGAGTCCAGGGGCTCAGGGCACAGTCCTTTGGGCAAGGCACCTCACAGATGGCTGGCATGGGCAGGATGGCATCACGGCAGAGCTGCCTCTCCACATATTCACCTGGATGCAAAAAAGGCACATGTTGAGTACTAAAAAGTGTCAGGCTTTTTGGGTAATCCAAGTAAAACTATGAGAAAAAGTGTTGAAAGGTTAAATGTGCTTCATATTCCCAATATTAACTCAAAAAATGGTTGCAAAGTTGCAAGTCTCCCAAATTAAACAGGTCATTTTTGGGCAACTGACATTACGACCTATTGTGTTGTTTTTCTTGGGAGGACAGTCTCACCCATATAGCTGTGCCATAGTAAATTAAGTGCAAATGAAGCATATTGCATGTTACTTGCAAGACAAGCAAAATGAAAGCCATCAGTCATTTGTTCAAATGTCTAAATATTACATTTTACTGACAAAGACCTCGAGTAGCTGTGTGAATCATGACTACTGTCTATCAAGGAGCAAAGGTGGAAGTAGCAAGAAATTGTTGCAGCAATGCAAAACCTTGTCAGTAGGAGGTCAAGATAGATGGGTGGAGGGATGGTCAACAAAGCATGCAACTTTGACATGAGAGATTGTTTGTTTCCCATTTCTCACCATCGTCAATGTCAGTTTCTTTTAACCATGACTACAACCTCTCCCTAACCCTAACCGAGTTTTTAAACTAAACCACCATCTTTGCCTAACCCTTACCAAGGAGTTTTTGTGTGCCTAAACCTAACCAAACCCTAACCATAAGGCTGACTTTATACATTTTGAAAAAGCACTGATAAGGTTAGAAAATCCTAATGTGGGTCATTTGTAAATAGGAAACATATATTTTGTTGTTTAGTTTGAAAAACTTAGTATATATTACATAGTAGCGGAGATCCAACAGGAAAAGTTAAGGCATGCTTGACACAAAACAGTTTATAAAGGTGTCATTTGACCAAATTGAAAGGTAAAAGAGTCTATGGCTGTGGGTCAAAAAGCCTGCTCTCACAGAGAGGAAGGGGGGGGGATAATGATGAATCATATATGATAAATGGGGATAATTGAATCCTGCATACTTTTGTGTGGAGATGTAAAAGTAGTATGCAGTGATTTGATCAATCACTGTGTGAGGTGGCCATGATTGTCTGTTTTGGAAGGTTCCAAAAGACACCTTTACTCCTAGTTCTATTTCACCCCCAAAGAAGAACAAAATCAATGAAGAAAGGATAGGAGCATTGCTTCTTGTGCACACACAATAGACAAACCAAAAGGAAATATTCATGTCCTTATGAATGAATACCAGCTTTTTCAACAATGAAGTTGTGCATATTAAAATAATGCCTTGATTCGTAACCATACAAGCTGCATGCACAGAAACATGCTCATTTCAAAATCACATGTGTCTGTGGGGAGTATGTAGGGCAATATATCTTCCATTGGGCTCTTTCCATGTGACAGTGAAATGATACATCGTGAATCTTCATTTCAAAAGAGGATAATTTTCTTGCATTTATAAAAAAAAAATGGACACACATATTTTGTACATTTGTATGGGTAGAAAAGCCCAAAAGAGCCCAAAATATAACAATCTTTGACACATACGTACATACAGAACATACTGTAAGCAGTCTAATCCTTAATGTGTTTGCATAATTTTTCAATCACTTCAATAAATAAATTATACAGTCAAGTACCTTATGAATAATTTTAATGCATTTTATATTGCCTAAATCTAAGCAAATCTTGGGTGTAGTGGTGGCAAATCAGAAACAGTCAAATAAATCATTTTTGTACCAATGATTTGTAAGTAATGGAGGGCATGAATCTTACCTAATCGTACCTATATAATCCTGTCGATTGAGGCCCAAGATCAATAAATGCTGAGGACATATTTTGTTGATTAGTTTAGGGGACTTGTTCTTCCAGGTTTTCAGATTCAACTGGAAACATCACTGTGATGACAAGACTTTGGGAAGTTGTGCTCATACACTTTGCGAAGAAACAAAATGGATACAAAGTGTTAATTAATTTAGAGGTGTTGGCTGAATTAATGTCAAAGTTTTTAATTTCTTTACAGAACAGCTCAGGTCTGTCACTGGAGCCTTGGAGGTTAAGCTTGAGTTGCAGGACGATTACGTTCTTAAATACAGATTGTCCTAAATGGCTTAAGGGAAATGGATGTCTGAGAAGGTATATTGGTTTACATTTGAGGTCGTTTGGTGGATTTGTTTTTGGACGAGTGGGGGTGCTGAGTTGCTAATGCGGCCTATATTGATCGAGATCTGCAGGCTGTCCTCACTCTCCTTACTCCCCTCATCCTATTCCATTCCATCCCATCCTGTCCTGAGGACCATATCTGTGAAAATCTCATTGTGAAGGGAAGGAAGAATGGCGACCAGTGAGTCGAATGACATGTCTGGGACCCCGGGGAAAAAACAGATCCATTTTCATCAGAAGGAGACAACAAGACATCAATAAGAGGCCAGTCAAGAGAAACTCTGAGGGATGCCACATGGCTGTGGGGGTAGGGTGGCGTTGGAGATGGGGGATGTATGGAGCCCTGACAGGGGTAATAGAAAACTTCCATGTGATAGGTGCAGGAGGAAATCATTAAAGTGTCAGTGTGACACTGATGGGTTTCATGATGTCTTTTCTTAGTGGCAGCATTGCCACTAGGGACTTGATGATTTAACACACCTGTGCCAGTTTACCCTGGCCCATATACCAACAATGAGCAGAGTCAGACTTCCAGAGACCATTAACAGTACACACTGTACATGTTTTTAACATGCTCATCTTTGAGATTATATTTAAATCCATTCAACTCTTAAGTACAGATTGAGATATCCCAACAACTACCGATCTGTTTGTCATTAAATTTGGTGAATACTACTGGTGCCCAGAGGATCAATCCTGATGTTTCTTGTGACAATGACCCTTTAATAACACCATTAGGAAAAATGTTCCATCTGTAAACAACCTATATACAAATTTAACCCTCTTGACTTTGTACTGTGTACCTCTTTGAGAAATTTACAACGTTGCGCAAAGTCAAAAGGTTGTGATATGTAGCATGTAAGCTAGCAAAGCTCTATAAACAGAGCCGTGTTCCTGTGCATGTGCAGTGGTGTCATATAAGGCGCTACAATGTCTTTGGAGCAGTTTCTAAACACACCAACATAACCATTGCCTTTGGGGAGAAGTAACATGTCACCCAGTGCAATGGTGTATAGGAAGAATTGATTGTTAGTTTGACTCTGCATATGAGATTTGTTGACAATAGGAAAAATATAGAAAATCACTAGCTTTATCCTTTAAATGTATTCAAATCTATTTCTATTGTATTTAAACTGATTTCAGATAAAGACCTGACTAGGACTGTGGATCTACAGTGGATCTTCATCAGGTCAAAATAGTAAAGTTTGGTTATTTTTGATCTGATGAAGATCCAACTGGAATCAAACCTTATTCATTTAGAAAAATTTTGGATTTGGAGTCCATGTGCAGGTGTTACTGTTTTTTCATCAATTCTTTCAACCATGGCCACGATCTTTAACATTAATCAAGTGATTCTTTGTAACCATGACCATGGTTTACCTATTTACAGTATTTGTTGTTGAAGTTTTAGTTGCCGAACTTTAACCAAACCTTAAAACAGTGGAAGATCAGACATTTTTTTGTGAGGGTCATATGAGTTGTTCTGGAAGGAAATGACGATAGATATTGTCCTGATGAAAGGGGCACAAGATCAGAAAACACTCATACTGTTTTCTTGAAGGGCAATGACAAACAATCTGTTTTATTATATGGGTTGGAAGGCATTGATTTTGGTTGGTTTTCCCACAAGATTATCCAATGAGCACCCATTCCTGAAGCATGAAGCTACAGTATTACATCCACAGCTAAAATGCCTTCCAGGAATAGACTGGATTGCCGAGTAACAAAAAATGTCACCTTTACAGAAACAAATGATTTTCAGCATAAATGAATGTCATATCAAAAGAGGCCTTGTAGCATAGCAGGAAGGAAGTGTTTGAGATAAAGCACCTTTCTCCTCTGCTGTTCCTCATGGTGTTCAAAATCATTCCCCTAAACTCACAGATCTGAGAAGCTGAAGTGATATCAGTTCACCCTGAGCTCAGCAAGCAATTGAAGCGATCAAAGGGACAATTTTCTTTTTAACATTACACACATCAGACAAGTCAAACCTCTGTCTGAACCTCTGTTGATAGAAATGTACCAGACGGAGGTTGACATCTCCTCTATTCAATTCTGCAACATCCGGGGGAGATTGCCTCTCATGCAGTCAGAGGTAATGGGGAAGAAAGGCAGACTAAATCCAAGCTGACTGTGTGGAGCAGGCTGTGCTAATCTAATTTAGCAATAAGTCTGATTCAACAGGGTGCCATAAAAGGAAGCCCACTGCTCTTTAGCTGAGAGCCTCTCAGAAGATGGAAGGAAAGAAAGAAAGAAAGATGAAGATGAGGTCACCTTGAGCTGTTTTTCCTTTTATCACTGGGGCTGAAACTGCATTTAAATGGATCCTGATAATAAAGAACACTCTAGGATTATGGAAGAGGCAAAAGATGGAGATAAGTGATACTTTAGGATATTTCTTCTTGATCTTGAATGCGTCCACTTCAGAGCCTGGACTGATACTAATTGAAAAAATTGTATTTATTTTTGATGGCATTATTTCTTCAGATTTCTTCCGCTTTCCAATGAACAACAAAAACAAGATTTTGCACAGCTGTCTGGTACATACATGGCTCCATTTTCTTATGGAGATACCACAATGACTGGAAAAAACAAATCTTGTAAAAATCCATCATACATGCTATGGCTTTGCAAGTTTGTCATAATTGTGGGCCTGATATTTCATAAACTGACACCTATTGAAAGTCTATGGAGAATTGAAAGGTCACAGTGGATTTTTTTTTATTACTTTTACTATTTCACAATACTTTTTGCATTCCCAGAATAAGCCAAAACTACCAAAGCAGCCACAATCACTGGCTGTGACCATAGCAAAGTGGGTGCTCCCCTGCTCTGGCTGCTTTTTGCTAATGTAATAGTAGGCTACTCAGTCCGTGTTATTGCAGCTAATGTGAATATAAATAGTGGAAGGCAAGTTCTCTGTACCTGTCCTCTGTTAGGGTTAGGTTTAATGTATGGATGGGACAGACTAGGGCAACGGTATGGCCCTGCCTGTAGCTGTGATTATAACTATGGTTGCCAAGGCTTTAATGGGTGTACCTAACTACATGCAAGGGTTGCATCTGTGTATGAATTCACGTGGTTGTGTTGGCTGAGCTTCATAGTGAAGCCATTCCTGAACTCCTGTAGTATATGATAACACATCACATCAGATAGAAGCACAGGGTTCTGGTGAAAGGCTTTACACTGTCCTTTTGGCTAATATTACTTTCTTACTGTATGTCTACATGGGTGTGTAGTGAGTAAGCCAGTAAGCCTCTGCCAGTATTTACACAGGATGTGTTCAGGCACATTGTAGGTCAGTGCCCAGGACCCAATACACAGTCACTGTGGCTACATGCATAGCATAGACTTGAAGCTTTAAAATACACTTTGGGTTGTGGTTACATGTGTAATTATGTTACATGCTATGGCATGTGTAGACAGCTGGACTGATGTAAATAGAAGCATATTTGGTCCATCAGACACATGTGAGACAGATACAAAAAACGTGGTTGAAATGACTCCTGTGAAGACAAGTCTTTATAGGTGTTGTAAAAAGTATGTTGTCACAGCCACAGTTACAGTCCTAGCCTTTGAAATAAACATAGCCATAGCCATAGCCAGATTCACAGCCTCAGCCATAGCTCTAGCCATAGTCATAAAGCACAGCCAGGCATAGGCAGCAGTCACAGCCAGTGGTTGAGCTTTGGTGGAATTATGCTGTAGATCAGAGGAATGACAAAAACTATTGAAAGGTAGCACAAAAGTCTTCTGAGGAAATGCAATGCTTAATGCGAGGGAACGCAAAAGTAGTTCCAAAAAAACCTTTTCTCATAATTGCCTTTCAGGAGCTCCATAGAATTTACTGTTATTTAGCAAAAGTTGCGACATCATTCAAATTCTACCTTTTTTTTCCTTTTAAGCATTTTGGTTTGCTGAAGTAAGCCCAAATTCATCACATTGAACGTGAAACATGGTAAACCTACACCATTCTGTAAGATAATGAATATGGCCTGAGTAAATGTGTCATGAATATTTCACTTTTATCATGTGAAATATGAGAAACCACTTATTCTAAGAATGTTCATTCCTTTTTTCCCTCATAATTAAATGGCTACAATAGCTGCTGCTGCGATATTATTGCCTGCGGCTATAATACTCTACAATTTGTATTTTGTTCTTAACTAATATGAACACCATGGGGATAAATTCTAGCAAATGGCAGGTTCAGCACGTCTACTCTGAACTGAACCCCTTCACAGTGTTGGTATGTTCTACTACTTCATAATAAATGACCTTTCAAGGACAATATTCTTTTAATTTTTCAAGCGAAAGAGAGAAAAGATAATTAGTAGTAGAAAAGAAGTCATTTTAGGATGAGGAAGATGGTAATCACTGCCACTGCAACAACATGGCACACTGCAGCCTGTGAATGGGGACCTTGATTATGAGTATAATATGGAAACTGATGAACAACCCCCATCTCTCTCTCTCTCTCTCTGTCTCTCTCTCGTTCTCCCCAGAGCTCTCATTAGCAGCTACTGTGTGATGGTTCAGGAATCTACTCATAATTGCCCTATTCCTACACACACACACACACACACACACACACACACACACACACACAAACACTCACACACATATGCATATGCACACACCATTTTGATAGGAAAAAAAGAACAAAAAAGTTTGGATGAAATTACAATATTCAGGTCATAATTGATTCATTAATGCAGAGTGAGTTCCAACATTTTTCAGTTCACCAACTTATGGAATGATAGAGATACAAATCCATACACATCATTCACTGTCATCTATAATCGCTGTGTATTATAGCAGCTACATCTTCATTATCATTGACTTTTCAGGCCAAACTGTCTCAGCTTTTTTGTCTTTTTTTCCCCCCTCATAGTTAGCAAATGACTCAGCTTTTCCCTGACCCTTCATTAACTGAATGATACAACATTTCCCCAGCAGGCTACATCGTCTGATCCTTACATCCCCCCCCCACACACACACACACACACACAAAAAACTCAATTAAAAATGCATTGGAACAATTCTCTCAAGGTACGCTGCTTCACCAAAATAAATGTTTACTTTTCCTCAGAAAGCCTCAGAGAATCTGCAAGAATGATGGCTTTTAGCATTTCTTTGATTCAGGCAAGTTAGACTCCGATTAACAACAATGAACAGAAATCAAAGATGTGAAATATTTCCCACATTCCCAATTGGTCCCACCCTTCCCTAAAGACAAGAAACACATATCCAGTTATTTTTCAATGCAATATTATTCCTTTCACTGCTGTTAGCAGCTGCTCTGAAAGTTCGAGCTGCATTCATGCTAGAAGTATAAAAGTCCAGCAGAATTTCATTCTAATTGGACCCACTGGCACATGATGTAAAACATAGTGGAGAGGCTGGCAGATACTGCTCCATGAATTTGTTTCTGGTAGATCTGTTGTCTTACTTGAAAATGATTTACGATGACACACACAATGTTATAAATAGTTTTCAGTAACACTGACCTTATAAAGGTTCCATGAATTTTTTGTTGTGTCACTGGCTTCATCTCCTTCATTTCCATTTTATATGCCAAAATTCAAGTTTATTTGCATAATGTTACATCCACAGTCTCATGGGGCTGTCCAGGACTATAACAGCAATAGTTCTAACCCAAGAGAAATAATGCATAGCACATAAAGAGTCGGTAAGGTAGGTATACAACAATTAACAGACAAACCTAAATGTTTAAATCAGAAAAAAACTGTAGACTTTTGTTTAACATATAGAGTCAAATGTCATATATGTGATAGATGTTGACATTCAACACCCAGCAAAAAGTTCAACTTTAAGATGCAGCTACACAGAAATAAAGTTTCACTCTACTTTGCGGCAGTAGAAGTGTGGCCTTTAAAAACACAGTCAGAACCTTTGGACTTCATATCTAATGTCAGACACTTTTGTTATTGCTGTTACTTTTTGCTGACATGTGACGTCGTAAGTCAGATGTAGCATCTTGAACTACTTTTTCTCTTTAACTTCAGATGTAGAGAGTCGGTTTTAACTCTTGTTTCTCTTCAGGGAAGCTCTTCTGTTGTTCAGCTGCTTCCCATGTGAAGAAATTGAGAGCTTGTGAGACTTTCAAAGCAGCTACACCAACACTGTGAGTAGGTGTGCATGACTTGGAAAGACAAGTGAGGGAAGCTGCTTCTGTGCCACAGAGACAAAGAGCAGTATGTGAAAAGAACTGCTCTTTTCGATGCTAAACAGCGTTACAGACACCACCATGACTACCTGCTGTTTCTCTGGTATAGTAACGGATGAACAAGAAAGCAGTTGCTTCGTCCTCAGGTCAGAAAGTGTGTATATGTGTGTGTACGTTTGTGTGTGTGTGTGTGTGAGAGAGAGAGAACTCCCTCAGGCAGTGCCAGGACTGATCTCCTGGTGCCTCACATTCTCTTCCAGCACAATTTTGGCTGGTCGCCTGTGCTGGAGCCGAGGGGAAAGCAGCTACACACACACACACAGGAACACAATGAACTTGCTTAGAATAGCACAAACAATAAAGGAATATCTCCCTACAACAAATACAGCAATTACAATGTTGGGCAGCGGGCCAAGGCTATAAGGCCTACAGAGTGTTGGTTCAAAGTGAGGCCAAGCGTCTCCGCAGCAATCAGAGCTGAGTAAACTGACCCACAACGCACTGAACACAAGCTCCAAACAACGCAGAAACATCTACACTTATCTGGTAATTAGCTTATAGGCTCAACAGAGCCACTTCATCAATGCTGTTACATTTGCTGTTCCAAACACCTGCGCCTGGCTGTGTAAAACATATAATGTCTCTGAATGTGGAAATTTCTTCTTTACTTAACATTTGAACTTAAAGGTCCCCTCCAGATGTGTTTTAAGAAATGTAAAAGTATTCTGCATGGAATAATAATGTGTGTCTGATGCATAGCCTGTACATAAAGATGGACGTAGCCAGAGGGTATGACATCACCCGAAATGAGCAAAGATGTGAACAAAGATGGCGTCAAGCTGAGTGTCAGGCAAGAGTGGCGTCCTGATCACTCTTATCATTTACTCTATTTGACAAACTGTTTTTAATAGCAAAACTCCCTCAGTGAGCAAGTTTACCAGCACTACCGCTGCTGAGACTTGAGGTGAGGTGAAAACTTTTGAAGCCAAACATTTTGGCTATGCAAAAACGCCATACATGATGCTTTCATTTCCCACGCCTGGATGCTGCAAACTCTGAGACATAAAAGAAAACCCGGTGAAAGTAAAAACAAGTGGGCCCCGGCCCTGGACATTAGCTTCCAACCAATCCCAGAGAAAGAAATGGGATGAACACTGTGTTTACCTGTGGTGATATATTCCTGGAGGACATTCCCACAGGAGCTCAATCAGGGCAATTGTCGGCCGTGGAAGGGTGGAGTTGGATAGTGAAGGAATGGACAAGGCCTATACTGTTCCAGTCATCCAGGATTGGATTTTTACACCAGATCCAAGTGCCAGGAATGGGAGAAGTGGATGGGATCACTATACCAGCAAGGAAAAGGAACGCTAGTGCTTAACGTCAGTCCGGCGCCACAGAGACTCACAAAGACGAACTAAGTGACTTTAATTCTGTGTTTGCGCGGAGGAGACTTCACCTGCTGCATCTTAATATTCAGTCTCATTCCAAAGATACAGGAAATTCGCAGTCTCTGCCATCAGAGTAGAGTGGTAATTTCTCCAAAACATGATTGGATGACTCTGTTTGTGATTCAGAAATTGAAATAGAAAATTATGGAGTGATGAGAAGAAATAGAAATAGAAAAGAAGGAGGAATATGTGTGTATACCAGATCAGAATTAGCTTTTAATGTTAGATCCGATTTGAACAATGACCTAATTGATGTATGGTTGGATGTTTTACTTCTGAAATCCAAACCCATCTTAATCGGGGCGATCGGTCACCGGACGAGCATCATTTTTTGAGCTGCTGGAGGAAACATGCAATAACTGTGTTTATCTTACAAAATCAGAGGTCAGCATCACTTGAATATGGACATTTTCAAAAAGAACACTAATATTTATAAAAGTTTTAGAAATTTCTGTCAGCTGTTTAGCTTACATCAGTTAATTTATGATCCTACTAGGGTTACATCTACTACCCAAACAATTATTGATCTTATTGTTTGTCCAATCTGTTGAACATCTGTAAAACTGTAATTGAATGCTGTCTGAGTGATCATTTTCTTATCTATGCTACTCAAAAAATTCAAAGAAATGTTTTTAAATGTCAGTATACAGTAACAATGAGATCCCTTAAAAATTATAGTCTATCTGAATTGTGACGATGTTGATAAAGCCTGGGATTTATTTATATCAAAATTTCTACAAGTTGTGAATAAAATAGCACCATTTAAGACCTAACTGAGCCTTGGATGACAGATGATATTTTAAAGGTCATTAGATTAAGAAATTCAGTTTTTAAAGAATTTAAGAATAACCAGGATGATACTAGTTTTATCCAGTATAAGAGCTTACACAATGAAGCACAAAGGTTGATCAATAATGCCAAAAAATCCTTCTTCAAAGAAAAAATAATTGAACATAAAAAGGATCCCAAAAAGCTTTTGAAAGGCTCTCAAGGATTTGGGTGATTAAAAAAAAGCTGCTAGGCTCAGCTTGGAGGTCAAAGGTAAAGTCACCTAAGACAAAACTTAAGTGGCTGACTATTTAAATACCTATTTTACTACAGTTGCTAAGAATGTTGTAGATAAGCTCCCTGATCACTCGGATGTATTCAATGAGGAGCAGGTATAGAGGCACTCTACAGTGATAGTAAGGTCCTGAAGACACTTCAGGAACTCAGCACTAGTAAAGCTGCAGGTCTGGATAAAATTCAAGCCAGGTTTCTTAGAGATGCAGCAGATATTATTGCTCCATCTGTTACCCATATAATAAATATGTCAATTGAACAGAATAAGGTTCCAACAGAGCTCAAGAGTGCTCGAGTTCTCCCCCTCTATAAGAAGGGTTGTAAGATAGATTGGGGGAACTATAGACTAGTTTCTATTTTATGTGTAGTGTCAAAAATAATGGAAAAATAATTCATGAACAGATTGAGGAGTACATTCAAAACAATAATATTTTATTTCACTTTCAGTCAGGATTTAGAAAATCTTGCTTTACCGAATCCTGCCTGTTGTTTCTGACAGACAAAATCAGAAAGGAAATTGACTCAGTTAAAGTGTGTGGAATTGTTATGTTAGACCTGCAAAAGGCATTCCACATGGTAGATCACTGCATTTTAATTTACAAATTAAAAGTTCTGGGTTTTAATGATATGGCCATTAGGTGGATTAAATCCTGTCTTACAGATAGATATCAAAGGGTTGATATCAATGGGATGTTATCCAGTCCAATACCCATTACTTGTGGTGTCCTTAAGGGGAGTGTTTTAGGGCTATTAATGTTTTTATTATATATCAATGACCTTAAATCGGCCTGTTCTTATGATATATTTATATAAGCTGATGATGCTGCATTATTTGCATCCCACAAAGAAAAAGTAGTTGTGGAAGATACCTTAAGCACAGAGATTCAAAAAGTTCTGAGGTGGCTCTCGGATAACAAATTTTCCCTTCATGTAGGAAAGACAAAGGCCATCCTCTATTGGTCAAGAATTAAATTGAGAAATTCATCTAATTTCATAGTAAAGATTGGTCAGACATCAATATCTTCAAAATCTTCAGTAAATTACTATGGATGTGTTCTGGATAATCTTTTATCAGGGGAAGCCATGGCTTTAAAAGCTCTTAACAAAAGTATCAATAAAACAAAATTCCTGGCTAGAAAAGCCGAATTGTTGGATATACCAACCTTAAAAACTCTGGAGCATTGGTGTTATGCCATTTTGATTATGCTGCCACCTTTTGGTACAGTAGCTCCTTGCAGTCTCTTAAAAACAATTACAGACTGCACACAATAAGTTAATAGGAGTTGTTTTAGAGCTATCCCCCTGCACACATCTCAATGGAGTTCATTTTACAAAATTGAATCTTCTCCCTTTGGATAAAAGTGTGGTGCAAATTAAGATGATATTTCCCACAAGACTATGTACAAATCTGCACCTCCCTACCTTTCCAACCATTTTAATCTAAAAACAACCACTCCCACAACACTCGAGACAGTCTAACAAATTTTATTCCTACGAGATTTAAAACATGTTTTGGGAAGAATACATTTTTATATACAGCCTCATGTCAATGGAACAAGCTGCCTATCTTGCTCAAGCTAAACCTAGTTGGGAGGAGTTTTAAATTAGATCTGAAAATCAGATCAGATCAAGAAACAAGAGGGCTGTGTACCGGGTAATAAATCTACAAGTGGTAGTCCTCCCTGGAACTCTCTTGGTGCAAAACCTAAGAGTAAATCATTTCTCGGGGAAATGGGAGGACGAGTACTGCTGTTCTCTCTCTCTCGCTGGTGCTCTCAGCTCTCTCTCTCTTTTTCTCTCGTCTTTTTTAAAATGAGTTGGGAATCCGACAGCAAAGTCTAACTTTACTTTTAATGTTATCAAACGAAGAGAAATGTCCTCCCCTCCTCCTAGTAATGTCTTTGTGCTCTCTCATGGCAGAGTTTACAGTACTGATCAGTCTGATCTCTGGCTGTGATTGGCCACTGCAGCCTTCAGCCGCAATGACGTTGGGTTGCGTTTCTTCTTTCGGCCAAAATGGCCTCAGCCAAAATGCACTACCCCCATTCAGATCAATGGGAAGACTGGCGTTTTCGCCGCACCACCTCATTTGACCTGAATATGGCCTAACAGACAGAGCCAAGTGCTGTGAAATTAATGATGAAACTGTTAAACCCCCACACAGCTATAAACAGCTGCAAAGGGGAGAACTAGCAACAAACCTCCCCAACAACCAAGTGTGCAACTGGAGAACAGATTTACCCCCTGTTGCTGGACTCTGGATCTCTGTCTGAAAACCTGGATAACCTCTCATCTTCAAACAGCAGGGTAAGGACTGGGAGTAAATCAGAAAGTAAAAGGTTAGAAAAGCTAACGACTGAGCCTCAAAGTCTGATTGTGGGTGACTTTGCTCTAAAAGATGTAAGAAACATGTGCAGTAAAAACACCAAAATACTCTGTTTTCCCAAGGATATGGTCTGTGACATGATAGAAAGAAACCTGCACATCCAACTGTGAAAACCATCATATTGCACATATGGACCAGTGATGTAGTGAAACACCAGTCTGAAGTATTGAAACGAGACTTTATTGATCTGTTAAACACAGTCAGCTCTTTGAATGCTGAGGTGTTTATCAGTGGTCCTCTACCGTCAGTCAGAAGAGGAGTTGAGAGATTCAGCAGATTGTTGGCACTGAACACATGGCTCTCAACTTTTTTTTGGGACCACAGACATCTTTTTAAGGCAGATGGACTTTGTCTTAACAAGTCAGGAGTAAAATTGTTCACCTCTAACCTATTTTACTTCCTGCATCACCCGTCTGTTCCCTCTACCAAGGACAAGAGACAAGAGGAATCAGAACAGGAGGAAGACCTAACACAGTGTGACAGAAACCTTGAAAGAGAGCCACCGCAGCCCCCACCTGAAGAGAGCTTTAAACATGAGACTTATCAGAGCCGAGAGGAAGAGGAGTCTCCACCCCTCTCACCAACAACTGCCTGTGAGGATTCAGGTTCTTCACCCCCCTAAATCCCATCCAGGTCACCCTCCTACCCCCTCTTGGAGTTAACTGACCAGATGAAAGAGCTGGTCACTGCTGGGACCAAACTTACCCCCCACACCTTCCCCTGCCCCACTCCCATTTTCTCCTTGGCATTCACCTCTACCAGTTTTGACACAATCGTCACAGATACGCTTTTACCTCTTTTGAATATGAGGCTCTTCAGTTGAATGCATCTTCTTGAGCTATGTTCCTAAATATCTACAGGCCACCTAAATACTGTGCAACCTTTTTTGATGACTTTTCTGAACTGCTGTTTATAATCTGTATTGCCAGGTCTGCTTTCTGTCCCCAGAGTCAAAACTAAACATGGAGAAGCGGCGTTCAGTTTTTATGCTCCACATATCTGGAACAAACTCCCAGAAAACTGCAGGTCTGCTGCAACTCTCAGTTCTTTCAAATCAGGGCTGGAAACTTTTCTGTTTGTCACTGCCTTTTATTGAATCAAATATTCATTCATTTCTTACACTGCATTGTAACATTTATTCTTGTATTTTATACCTGCCTTATACTATTTTAGCTTGCTTTTATTTTCTATTCTCTTAGCTCTTTATTTATTTTTTAATGACTGTTTTTGATTGTATTTAAATGTTCTTTTATGGTGTGTTTCTTTTGCACTTTATCTTGATGTCTTTAATGTTTTATGTAAAGCACCTTGAATTGCCATGTTGCTGAAATGCGCTTTATAAATAAACTTGCATTGCCTCGCCATAATGACAATATTATTGACTTAGGGTTTAGGCTTTTTGAATGGGAGTCAGTTAGAGCAGCCAGCAGCTGTTAGCTTCCATATTGGCTTTAGCCTCAAGCTGTGGTAGTTGCCGCTTGGTCTGATGCAGTTTTTCCACAAATAATTACCTAGTTAAAAATTCTTAAAATGACATCTTCTTCTCCATGCAAATATGTTTCATTTCAGAAGGTTAACTGCTGGACACAAGATGTCTCCTACTTCACTGAATTTGATTCTCAGTGTATGTGCACTGAAGGCTTCACAATATCGATTGCAATATGGTAAATTTCCTGAAAAATCAATTGAGAGTATTTATGGATGAGATAGTAATGTCTGTTTTTGGCTTCATCACATTGATGCAGAAATCATATAAAAAAACAGTATGACCAGGTCTGCTCATTGATTTCCAACATTCCCACAGTGATCTAATACACAGATGTTAATGTGAGAGCTACAGTGCCACAGTATACAGCTGACAAATTTATATAATGTCATGTATATGATTATATGGGCTTGTCTGATACTGTAGGTGTTTGAGGTTGCTTAGAATAAACAGATAAACAGCTGGTAGTTGGACATTATTTTTTAACAGAGCATGAAAAGAAAGCGACAAAGAAACTAAGGCTTCATCAACAGTGCTGCCCACACTGTTGGAGGCAACACACACTAGTGGTGTATGATGTATGTCATACACACCTGCACCCATTGTTCTCTATGTGAGCCAGCTTTTACTTGATATGCGTCATCACAAGTTGATCTGTGTTAGCACATTGAGATATGCTACTGTCCAACTTCCTCTCAACAAGATGTGTCAGCTCTTCAGAAAAGCAGCAATTTTATCTCACGCATGTCTGGGTGATGTGCCCAGTGGGTGCTACAGGCGTCAACTGATGAACATCAAATGATGTGACACTAGACTGGTCCCTGTACAGTAATTACTGCTTAAAACCAAAAGAGAAGATCAGTTAAAAAGTGCTTTAGGTGCCTGTTACTCCCAGACACAAAGAGCTGCTTTAAAGTAAAACATTTCATGTATCTACTCACCATCACTGTTAACACACTGCACTTGAGGGATCTGTGTTCCCGGTCCGCACTCCTTCTCATTATCAGGGATGCACTCCTCCAGTTTAACCACCAGCCAGTCATAGCAGCTTGGATCTTCGCATGGTATTGCCTCCACCAGATGGGGGCAGTTCCCAGTCCCACCCGTTGGTTCATTGACGATCTTCCTCTTCCTCAGTTTGAACCCTGTTGAAGAACAACAGGATCCCAATGAAGTCAATGAACACAACCCAGACCCGCTAATCAACCACAGCCGCCATCCCCCACCCCTCTGTCATCTGCTGAGCAAAAACTTGCCGCAGTTTGACAGAATCTGTGCAACTGTAAGCACATTAACTTCACCCTGTGGTCACAGTGTGCCTTTGATGATAACCATAATAATGCATGTAACATGACAGTCCATTAAGCCTGAAGTTGACTGAAATTCCAAGACAAACTTCATAAAATGTTTTATTCTCATTACGTTAGCTTTTATCCAAAGTGACTAATGCATGGAAGCCATTCATTCAGCTGGGGTTTGTTCTCATGTATGTGTCGTTTCCTCTGCTCAAGGGCATGGGATTCCATGATTCCATGGGGGGCGGTGTTAACTCCACCCCAGCCAAGGTCACACACCCTCTAATCCACACTCCTGCTCCAGCCCGATAAGACGGCAGAGCCTTGGAGTGCCTGCGGGACTCAGGTGGAAGCAGCAGAATCTCCTCTATTCTATTTCATTTTTGTCTCTCTTTCCCCCTCAAAAACCTTTATTTAATCAGGCAGGTCAGCTGAACATGTACTGTCATGTGTCTAGACCCATTGATGGGGTTTTATCGGGGGGGGGTGGAGGGGGGCATGGAGGAAGATGAGACTTGGGGTGCGGGGAATTCAATTCTATCAGGCATCACTCACTTGCTATCTGCAGGGTGTATTATGAATGGCTCGGCTGCAAGATAGCAAGGCAGCACAGGCAGCTGCTGTCAGAGCTGGAGGCTTCATTTTGACTGAAGACATACATACATGGAAACAATCATATGTGATGACCCATCGTGGACATGACATCAGCTCAGGATAGCAAGGCTGCGCAGTGATTCTCAGGGAAAAGTGAATAAAAGGCCTTTATTTGTCGTGTTTTTTAATGACTCTAGCCCACTGAAATAAAGGACTTTTATTTTTCAAACCCACCTTGAGTGCCTGGACCTGGATTTTTTTATGCCATTTTATGGTCATAATTCTTCCACTCTTTTTGTTATTTATGAGGTATTTTTATATATTTCTCGAGAACCACTCATCCAAACAACTTCACACATATTCCTGCCAGGTATGAAGTAGATGAACAGTTCTCCAGACAGGACAGACTTACAGACAGACAGACAGAGATTTCTTGCTTTATATAGAGAGATATGAATGTAATTTCTAGGAGACAGAGTTGGACAGCTGCAGCCACATACAAAAAAAACCCCTTATAACAAATGTTACTGTCTACAGCAGGAAAGAGACCAAATTCACACCTCTGTTAGTGAAATTTAAGACTTTTTAAGTCCTGCAGATACCCTGTTACCTCAACACAAATTTGAGATAACTCATTTTCGTGCCACAAAAGGACCAGATGACGGCAATACAGTTAAATTGCATGTTGATTATAGAAGTCCTGCATTTGAGGAGAGCTACTCTGATATCATTATGATAAGTAGATTACCTTGCGCCAGGGGTCAGAGCCAGAGCCAGACCCAATGTCAAAAGGCTATTCAGCCCTTGCCTGCTTAGATGTATCAGGTCAACAGTCATCAAATCCACTGAAAGAGAAGCTGTGCCAACAGCTGGTCCAGTTTTCAATCATGCATGTAGTTTGACCCTTTGAACCCTATGGCAGTTTTGCTCATTTTTAATTTCCTTCACTTATAGGCTTATGTCAGTGTCACTATATGTGTCACCCAGGCATATCATATATTGTTTTTTTGTTTGTTTTTTCAGAACAAGTTAAGCTATTTAGAGATGCCATCATTTTGCATTCTCTGGCAGAATCTTGTGAAGGGAAAAAACTAAAAATGTAAATTGAAATGTTGTAATCCCTTGTTTTTACATCCAGAAGCTTTTGGTACAGGACACATATCCATATATGAATGGATAGATGAGACCATCAGGGCTCCAGGGACATAAGATGTTGATGGGACATTCTGAACCTCAATAATGTTCTGTTAGTGCCAAACAAACAAAATACAGAAATAACCCATTATCACAGATTTGATCACTTTGATTGTTTTGCTGATTATAATTGTTCTGTATCAGTCATCAAGATATCAATACATTTGGTGACATCATTTGTTTTTTGTTTGTTTGTTTTTTTTTACATTATGGGGAATCTGTTCCACAGAGTTACATTACACTGCCGGTTTACACACAGGTATGGATTTAGCTGTAAAAAGAACCACTGTGTTACTTTTGCTGGAGAAAAAGTCATACATTTGATGATAATAAACCAAAACAAAAACAATTAGCTGAAGGAGCCTAAAAGGACACTACAGAGTTGGCATTATTGCTAAACATTTGATTGATTGTTAATATAAAAACATTTATTTGTGTATCTACCACCATATTATAACATAAGCTAATCTAAAGCTACACATTAGCTTGACCAGCTACAGTGTAGAACTATCAACAATATAATTTGGGATTGTCACATACAAACACACACATAGAGGCTCTTGTTGTGCTGTGGCCGCTGGTCGGTGACAGCCAATCTGCACTGCCCAACCTGCAAAAATATGCATTAATCAAACACCCGAACCTGACCCGACCCACAAACCAGCTTAGTGAGCTGTGGGAGGGAAGCAACATGCCATGGCCAGGGATCAATGCGCTATACCCGGGGTGATAAACGCGCTGTGGCCGGGGAGCAACGCGCTGTGGTTTTGTTGTGAAATGTGTGCTTATTAAGACCTTTGGACAACCAACAGAAAAAGTAAAAGGGGTAAGCTATGTTCTGCTATCACTATGGAGCTTGTTTTCTGCCCCTTTGTTGAGAAAATAATGTTGTTTTAGTTGTGTGTGTGTGCTTGGGAGTGGACGACTTGGCATTGCAGGGGTGTTTTGTTGTGAAATGTGGTGTCTCATTAGCTGAAGAGCTAATATCTACAGGGTGTTTCTACTCAGATAGCACCGTTTTTGTTGTGTTGTTGTGTCTTTATGCCGGTCGTTTGTTGATGTAAGCGGGAGAGAGGGAAGGCATTCTGGAGTGCGCAAAAACATCACATCCTTTGGATTTTAATGGAAAATCCGTCCCAGGTCCTTCACATAGAAATCAGTCCACAGACTTCCTCCTTCCCTGACTTCCTCAGTTGTCTGAGGAAGTCAGGGAAGGTCTCATTTTTTTACGTTACATTATAACCCATTGGCAATAAAAAACGATTAATACATGTAAATTTCCCAGACTTTTACAAGTCTTGCATATAGAACCTTTTAATACTATACATTATTATTTAAAATGATTGAGTTGTGCCAAATACATCACCTATATAATCTTAAACAATGAAAATATTTTTTTCTTGAATCCTGGGAGGACAATAACAACAAGAAACTGCATCATTTTATCTGGTTCTTTTCAGATAAAAACAAGATGTGTGTTCATGCTTGATACTAACCTATTTTGTTTAATTCTATACAGGTCACCGATACCTGTGTGGAGTTGAAATAATAAGAAAATAATGCAATGTAAATCTCAATCGCAATATTGGTCAGAGAAAAGGTAATTTGATATTTTCCTCAATCGTTCAGCTCTAGCTGTTGTTAACGGCATATTAGTCAAATACTAGGAAGGTGTGAAGTCCTCTGCATATAGATCATACAATATAAACTAACAGTCATCACACTGATGCACTGAAATCACAGCCGACTGATTCCCATGTTGAGTGTCAGAGGGATAAAAAGATGTAAATTCTGGAAGATCCATTTTGAGTCCATATCTTTCTGGATAATGAGAGCCAGGGTACACACACTTGAGGATGTGTGTGTGTCTGTGTGTTCGTATTCACTTTTACACAATGTACAGTAGACGACAGCGAGAGCAGAAATGGTGGAGCGAGCAAATGAGCGAGTACAAGCGGATCCATCATTAAGATGCATGGAGGAGAATTTCCAGCCATCGCCTTTCATATGAGGCGCTTCATTAAGGCAGAGTCAACATGCATTAGTCATGGCAGACGCCGCTGTTCCAGGGATAATTAAGGGCTGAAGTAACGACTGCGTCAAACCTGCAGATGGACTAGCACAACCTGCCATAACAGCCAACAAATACACGGAGGAAATGGTGACGGTTTGGCTCTCACTTCAAACTTATGCCCTCCTCTAGTGCTGTCACAAGGCCAGGGCTCTGACTTTGATACCAATACTAACTTTAATATCTAAATAATTAATGCTAAAATGATACCAGAGAAACTGGAAAACATATCCAGCAATATTTCAGAACAAGGTTTCATATTTACACATTCTTATGAATGTTTATCATTTTTGAATTGTATAGATCCTTATTTGCTTGATGAAACCAGTTTGCTAACCAGTTACCCACTTAGTTTAGCAATCTGTCTGCTAACTACTTATGTTAGCAGTCTTTATGTTATAGGCCTTGCACTAAGCTATTAGCGTATTATCTTCAACACTGAGAGCATGATTATGCCCCAAGTCGAAGTAAGACAAGGAACATAGAATAAAAACAGATCCATCAATATGATTGTTTTCAGGTTTCACTCGGTATTTTTATGATGTTACTAATATATAATATATAATGTGCCATGTCTTGAAAACCACTGGACAAACATTACAGTCTAAAAACTCAATTATCACAATTTGAAATTTCAGATGGTGGGTGTTTTGATGGGGCCCAGTTGTCTCAGTTTGGTATGAAGGGGCCAACAGTGTCAGACTTTGAAAACCTTTATACTGGACAAACAGATAAAATTAATACAATTCAATACAGGCTTTAGCCTTCAATAGCACATTAGGGGCCCTATTTTCATGTTGGCACAAAGTCAGTGGGAAAAAGCCATTATCATTTTTATCATGTGGTGGTCCAGTTTTTTGCACTTGTTTGGTGATTTCTTGGCTCTAAGAACACCTGCTTGCGCCACTGTGGGTAGATTGGCACAGCTAACTTTGTGTTCATGCTGCTAAGGTAACACAGTGCAATTTTAGTGTTCATTTTAGCATGAAATTGTGCTTGTTTCTGCGTCCAGTTTCAGGACAGTAGGGTCCTAAGCCTGCAATCCCAATAGAACACAATTTCCTACTGTACAGCACAACAGCATTATAATGATTGCAGTGAGCTCTTACCTTTCTTGGCAGTCTGGTCCTGGCAGTTCTCATAGGTGCAGGGTCCCCAGGCGCTCCACAAAGACACCTCACACTCAACAGGACAGCTTATATGGCAGAGCTGGGTGGTGTTTGGGGGGATGCCCAAACACAGATCACTGTCCACTGGTCGCAATGCTATAGAGACACAAAAATATATCAATATTACACCAAGGAATATTCACTTAAGAGGTAACTATGGGACACACTGATACCCTGTAAGAATGATGATGCCAGGTTCCAAGCCAAGCTGAACGTGGGATCCTGAGGTGGTGGGTGAGTTGTTTCCTCTGCACCCCCAGAAATAAATACAGAATTTCTAGCTTACACATAAGGTATAAGGTAACCTTACATTCATTTTCAAAGCTGTGCACAGAGAGCCATGCATATATGCTGTGCAATAACTACAGTATTTCAACGCCAGTCTTGAATGCTATGTGAAATGTGTATGGATTAACAGAACAAACCACATAGATGTGAAAAAATTTTCAAAAGAAAAAAGACAGAAGTTGGTCTTTAGATCTCAGATAGCACTGTCTTCAGAATCCCATATCCCCACAGAAAAAAAAACCTCTCAGCTGAAAAATCAAAGACCAAAAAATGCAAACACGCTACTCTTTCATTCCACGGACCCCCAAAACCAGACAACTTTGAATCTACAAAGCTTTTATTATTTTCCCAGCACAGCAGGCCAGTCATCCATTTGGCCTGATTCTCGGCGGACCTCAGCTATAAACAGCTGTAGGTGACTCTCTGCAAGGTCATCAGGTTGATGAATCATTCTGGTTGTGCCACAACAGGACTCAGCCTCATTCACATGCAAATTGCCTTTGCTTGGCCGAAGGTGCATCCTTTAACAGTGTCGCTTTAATGTGCATACATGTGGCATGCCCTTGAGTGCCCATGTAACACAGGAGTCAGTGAAATGTCAAATGGTAAAATGTGATTAGGTGCTATTTCATTAAATAAATATCAAATATTTTCTAATTCTTTGATATAGTTTGATGTGTTATAGTCAGTTTTGGGTGTAATGTGTTACAAAGTAATATAAATAAATATACCCATATCATAGAGACAGCACACTGTGTAACATGTAGAGAAGAACTTCAAAAGGAGATTCTTGCTTGTGCTTTTCATTTATTGCCTATTTTTTACAATGTAACTTTGTAGAAAGGAGAAGGGGAACAACAGGTTATGGAGAGTCCCTTGGGAGCACTTCACTTGTGTCAGTAGCTCAGCTTTATCTCCGGCAAACACCCCCAACTCTGGGAGTGATGCCCAAATAAGGAAATGTGTGTCATGTAGCAGGTGGATGTGACTCCCCTAGTTGAGCCATAACAGCAGAACAGAGGAGAGAGACTGAGATAGTGATGTAACCAACCTGGTGTGCTGGTATTTGATGGTCTTTTTTTTCTTCCCAAAACCAAATGATTTTAAAAATATTTGTACAAAATAAATGTTAATAAAAAACCCACTATTTGTGCTTTGCCGAATAACATATTTGTATAACATAACAGTCCAGTAATGCTAGCAGCTCTGTGAGGCTGTACTTACATGTAAGCACAATGGTACTTTGGGATAAATACCAATGCAACATGCTAACATGCTCACAATGACAGTGCTACCACGCTGATGTTTAGCAGGTAATGTTTACTATGTTCACCATCTCAGTTAGCATGCTAACATTTGCTTGTGAACACAAATGAATGTCATTAGTTTTGCAGGTATTAACAACACATCCCATCCTAAATTTAGGACAGCTGCAGGACAAAAGATTCAATGAAAGAACAAAGCAGTGTGTCACACACTAGATTTTAACTCCCCCAAACTTTATTGTGACTTAAAGGAGCAACATTAACAATTATTAAGATATATTATTTGTATATATTTTGTGGAAAGTGTGACTGTTCTTTGTGATTTTTGTCAGATGCTGATAATGTATTTGATCTTGATTGTGTCAATTTCTGCCATAAATTGTACAAATAATGACTTCAGCATGATGTAACTAATTTGGTGTATAAATACATATCTTACTCTTTGTTATGTTGGCCATCCTACAGTTGTTGAGACATTTTGATCTGAACCAAAACTGTCAACCTGATGGTGTCAGGGAGTCAATCTGATTCACCATGAACGTCTGTAAAAGAATTTCATGGTAATACATCCAGTTAGCTGTTGTGATATTTCAGTCTGGACTGACTGGCCAACACTGCCATCTCTAAAGCCACCCTGCCAAATATGGGCAATTCTGATTATATTGGCAGAAAATATCAGCTATTCAAACCAAATTGCCAGTACTGGCTGTGAAAATGCCCTGTCACTGGAACGGGCCATAACTTACCACTGGGAGGTATTAAACAGAAGATTAGCAAATATGCCACTGCGCTAACAGGTGCTCAATTATAGCATCCAAATGACCTGTTGATGACGTTAATTCCAACACATCCATGTGTTGTCATGCTAACTGAACAATCAGAAATCCCATTTTTTATTTAAGCTTTGCAACCATGTGGTTCATTTAGAGGACAATAGCCTCTTTGTTCTCCTCCCTCCTTGTCCAGTCTGAGCAGCTCTCCACAAGCATAACAAAGGCTGATTAATGGACATCTCCACGCAGACTGACCTTGCTCAGGTAACTCTGTGCCAGATGGTCTAGGCTTCCCTGTGCTGCCCTTCCAGCCGCCAGCATAGGGACCTCAGAGGCTGCCACCCTGCGCTGCCATGTGCTGACTGCCATCAATAACCTGACTCCCAGTTCCTTTCTAGCTGAGGTTTCATGGCATCACAGTGGCACAGCTGTTATACAGCATGTCATGACTTGTTCCCTATAGGGTTTCGCATTGATCGGTACCAGTACAGGAAAAACAACTGATACAACTTATATTGGAGCACACTAACAGTGAAATATTTTGTTTTCTTCAAAAGGAAATGAGTAATGAAATGCCATCAGGGAAAAATAAAAAGCTGCTTGTGACAATCAAAAACACACTCTACTTGTGAATGTAGCATTGCAATAAACAGTGATGCTGTCAGCAGTAATCTTTGCATGACTGTGACAAAATTCATACTGAGTACTAGTATACTAAGCCTTTGCTTTCCAACTGCGAGTAAATCAAATTAAGAGTGAGCAGGGATCTGGGATAAGAGTAGCTCCCAGTAATCAAACTGGGAATAACATGTTCAGAGATATTATTGCCAGACTATTCTATCTCAGTCACTCTGGGATTTGCTAATCATCCTCAAAAGCAAATGATAAGATTACATCAACTTAATTGAGCTACAGATTCTCTCCACAGATTCTCTCAGCCACTTGGCTCATCATAATAAAATCAGGCACCGCATGCAATGACAGGAGAACTAGGAAACGATACAGTTACTGTGGTCTTGATAAGAACAGTCACACGTGAACATTACATTCAACAGCTGAGCTGAAGCCAATGCTGAAGTGAATGAGAAAAAAAAAACACTCAACTTCTCTCTTGAAATAGAAATCAGTGGCTTTTTTTTCACATGTTGGAGTCAAAATAGCCGTAATGTGAAATTGAAAGCTTAGAAAAGATCTAGTAAAGTGACCTTGATTGATGAAGTGAAGATGATTGATGTGATTATTAAGTGATGATTATTTCTAAGGTCAAGCAGGAAATTTCACACCCACGGTCTAAATAGTTTCCACTTCTTCTTATGTATCTTAAGGCTAATTTTGAGAATCATTGTTCCATTGAGGAAACATTTAACCTAACTGACAGATATCTAAGCCTTTGCTCATCCCTCCTCAGCTACACTCAGGCTTCCTCCTCTTTGCTCATATGTGGATATTCTGGCTTCAGTAACTGACTAGCACATTGTGTTATTTTGCAATTTCAGCTTATTTCATACTTTGGTTCGCAAACAACAACTGAACATTTTCCTTTTTCTACACCCTCTTTGATGCAAACTCTGTGCACAATTGGTGGCTAATATGCTAGTGTGAAAGATAGAGAGAGATAATGGACCAGATATTTCCCTTCCTCTGTCCAATCACCTGACATTATGCAAACACAGAGTCAATCAGATGCATCAATGGCCACCAAAAAGCCCTCTGCTGTTAATACTGCAGTGAAAGAATTGTAAGCAATGGCTAAAAGCAGAGTGTGAGAAAGTGTGCACATGAATATGTGGGATAGATAAAGACTCCAATTTACAGCATGGTGTGGCTAAGTTAGTGGGTAGCTGAAATTATACATGACATGATAGCACAGAACCTGTCTGAGAGTAAGGACAGGTGCAGGGTGAAAAGAAGGAGGAGGATGTGGTGCTGCAGCTGAGCTGGTAGAGCTTCTCATTCATCACATTGATTCAACATTTCCTTTTTCTCGCTTTTCTCCTTCTGCCACCATCCTTTGTTAGTGACACCTTGAAGCCAAATCGAGTCACTTTTCACCTGTCATAATACCTTCATTAATGTCACCGTGCTTCCACCCAAAAACACTTTCCATAACAATTACTGTGTTAACACGTAGGCAGGATGGCTTGGCTTGGAGCTGCAGCCACAGTTTCCTATCTCCTCCTGACAATATATGTACAGTAAAGGCAAATAGTAGAAAGTGTGAGACTCACTGCTGTTAACAAAATTGGCACTGTGGAATCTCGACACTGAGTGATGAAAGTGTGTGGCTGGTTGTGAGCAGCTGATCTGAATAATTTCTAGCAGCAGACGCCGGTTCATCCTCCCTGGCCAGATGGACTGAGACTTATTGTGTCAGTGCTGGATAAGCATGGGCGTGCTACCAGGTCAATTCCAGCCTCTGTGCACCCAGTAATGCCACCAATTTAGGTGAAAGCTCATATTTCATCTCCTATCCTCTCCGTGCGTGTGGCTTTTGCACGTACATTAGCATATTCATACAGCGCAGTCCCAGATTTAATATGAAGGAGAAACTGCTTTAATTCTCCTCTCTGGTTCACATGTGGCTGCTAAAGCAAGGGGAGGATATCAGTGACTGTGTGCTGAGCTGGAACAGATGACATGACTTTAGTGTGTGTGTGTGTGTGTGTGAAATGCAAGCCTGAGCAGATGATTCAAAAGCTCATAAACAACTTTTTTTGTCCGCTATAGATGTGATTTGGGGTTGTTTTTAACTATCCTGTTTGAAAACGTGCTATTAAAAATGTCAATTTCCTCCATAAACCCAAGAAGATGTTGCTACTCACCACCTCTTCCTCCTCCTCCTCCTCCTCCTCCTCCCTGGTGTTTATTTGTTTGTTTGTTTGTGTTTGAGCTGATAACAGCTCTGCATGAATTCTGTCTTGCATGAAGATTAAACTTTGCAGTTTCTATTGCAGAACTGGAATTTAGCCACAGATTACCTTAAAACTGTATTCTACTACAAAGCAAACTGCTTTGTGGAGCAAAGCAGTTTTCCTGCCAAATCCATTCATAGTTCACTCTTCTTGGTTGAGGTCTTTGTTTAAAGTAATCATAATAATGCCTCAGAATCACTGTTTGTATTTTAAACTATAATAATACTACAGCTATAGAGCATATTTTTCTAACCCATTTTTCAAAAGATGATATAAGCGTTTTGAAATCAGCATCTAAGTCTTCTGAGAAAAGTTGTTAATGAACAAAGTTAATTATTATAGCTGATATTGTGGACCTGCAACATAACAAAAACTCCTATAATGTCCCTGTAATACCTCCATACTGTACTGATTAATAGTACACGTCACTAGATGTCACAACTGGCAACAAAGGTCAGTCTTGGTGGAGTCTAACATGACTTATATGTAGATAAAGTAGTGACAAAGTAAAACTAAAAATCCAATACATGGTGCATAAGGCAGATGAAGACTGGATGGAATATAGCAATACAAGAGAAGAGTAGATGGAAGAAAGGCATGCTGGGAAAGTCACCTTCTTTGCTCCTGAGTGAGCCAAGGTTGGATGGTGTATCCATGCTGGTCTGGACACAGTAAACCTCCCGAGTCTGAATCCCGCCTCCACACAACCCTGTTTGGTTTCCACGCCGACGGTCCTGCTGGCTGAGCAGCACATCCACCCTGCACTCTGTCCACTCTGTGGTCTTCCAGCTGTAACTGAGGACAGAGGTGGAAAAAAGAAGAGTTAGTCTAAGAGGAAAGGAGATCTATCATTTTGTGCTGTTGAGGTGCTGTTGAGTTGCTGCCATACAGACTATTGACTATTGATCTGGTCCAAATTCTATTTATATTGACCAGGTGTATAATATGAAGCTAGAGCAGTCAGATGAAAGGTCACTGGTTATTAAGTTTCATTGCCTGGGACATGCCATGAGTTTAACAAAAAATATATTTACATTTGAAAGATTTGCTAATTTTAGATGGCAAACATCCATATATGTCATGTATATTTGGCTTTACCAACACAAAATGATGACAGAATTTTTTTTATGTAATTTGGTGTTAATTATAAGTAAAACAGAGGCAATGTTTCCAGACGAATTTCCTTTAAAACTGCTAAAATTGTCATAACTAGCTAAACAGACAGATGTTTGTTTAAACTCAAGTAAATGTCCATTTATTAATGCAAGCTTAACTCTCCATATTTGTTGAATTGTATGCTTCCCTCTTTACAAACTTTACATTTTTTTTCAGCTGACCTGCTGTGCACTGACTAAAAAACTCTCTAAGTTACACTAGCAATTAGTTAGAAGTTAAAATTCACTATACCAAGTGTTGGAAAATGCTATTGCCTTGTAAAACCAAATTATATAGTTCTTTCCAGGGATTTTCCTAAGAATGCACAGTTACATATCAGTTGCTTTCTAGGAAATTACCAGGGAACTATGGAGGAAAAAGTACAATAAAACATTACCAAAATCATGAAAAAAGTGTAGGTAAGGTTGTACTGCTATCATTTGCAGAGCAAAGACTTAATTCAGATAATAATTGCGATTAACATCTTGATATTTTGTCCATCTTTAATAACATTATGTTGACAGAACTAAGGAGGCTGAATTCCACACACACACTAGAATTATCTTTTTAAAGAAGGGTGCAAGAAATGTTTGGATGCATTTTAGATTTAATAACTTAATAATTATCTTTGGAAGAGGAGGGTAAATAATTTTATGAATATTTCAAATGTCATCACCCAGAGACTAACACTGGCAAAAGCAAACACTCCAGCAGTAACCAATGAGTTAGCCACATACACTGCCGAACTTCAGCCAACTCAGATCGGTGTAGAAAATAACTTGGTCATGGTCTGTTTCATTGTAAGACCTGTGGCTGTACAGTGTTGTGGATAACAATGGGATTCCTTCACAGTACTGTTGCAGTGGAGAGTGTCCAGTATTTTCAACCGTGAGGGACATAGCATCAGTACCAGCACAGCAGAACACTTTTTTTTTTCTTTCCAGAACATGCAGACCAGTGTTTAACAATACATACAGTATTAGATTCTAACATGCTTCCAAATTATTGCATTTCAGTCAGAGACACTTATGACAAGGAACTGACCATTTCTGGCAAATGATTACACAGTTAGATTTGGTGGAAAAGGCTCTGCTATTTGAGGAAACTCTCAAAGAATCTGAGCAGTGACAAGTATTCAGCTTAGAGAGCTGATCCGCCTAATAAACGTGCATGAACATTCAGTCTTAGTTAAAATCTTAGTTAATCGGGGTGTTGGAGGGAGCTACAGCAATAAACTGCGCTGGCAGGAGCATAATCCGTAGAGTGAACTGTGACAGTGTCAGCTTAAAATGTCTGCCCTGTACACCTGCATGGATATGATTGGATGTTACCAGCCACACAGCTGGGGCCAGTGGTGGTAGAAGTACTCAGATCATTTACTTAGGTAAATGTACCATTACAGCAATGAAAAAATACACCATTACAAGTAAAAGCCCTGCATGAAAAATCCAGCTTAGTAAAAGTATTATGAGCTTGATGTAGTTAAAGTATTGCAGTGAAACTAATGGTTTGGTCCCTCTGACTGATATATTATTATATATGACATCATTAGATTATTAATAGTGAAGCATCAGTGTTAGAGCAGCATGTTACTGTTGTAGCTGCTGGAGGTGGAGCTAGTTTCAACTACGTTATATACAGTTAGCTAGTTTAGTCCAGTGGTTCCCAACCAAGGGGTCGGGCCCCTCCAAGATGAGATTATTAATGAGAGAGGAAAGAAGAAAAAACAAAGTTCTGATACAAAAATCTGTTTTCAGTTTTTGGACATTTTCTCTAATCTTTGATTTTTGCTGAAATATTGGATCATTTGAACATTTATTGAAATGAAAGCATGTGAGAAGTTTATAGGGAAAGATCACTATTTGGTGGAGCTGTTAACAACTCATAGACATCTGAAGTGTGACCCCGACTACACACTGCTTTTTGTAAGACGTCAAAAGCCAAAAAGGTTAGAAACAATGTGTATGTATTTTAAAAGCTTCTTATATTATCCATTTTGTCAAAAGTATGAATAAGAAAGTAGCATCCAATGGAAATACTCAAGTAAAGTACAAATACCTCAAAATTGTCCTGTACTTGAGTTACTTCCACTGCTGATGCCAATCATCTGAAACAAACGCGACTTCAGTGTGCTTTCAAATGATTGGCTCTGCCTGAACTAACACTATGCTCCATTTTTTCAAAAAAAGCTAACTACAGGACCCGTCAACTTAACTGCTCATTGGACTAAAAACATGACTGAATGGTTCAGCACACTGTGCAGTAGAGTAAAGCCTTAAAATACTGTCCTCTCATCTTTTTTATTGAATCAAGAATCAATTCTGAAAGGAACTCTGCTTATAATTCTCTTCATTTTGCATAACCAGAGGCATTCTGAGCAGACCTCGCCACCCAGAGGACCCATTTCACAGTTAAAGTTGAACAATGTCCTCGACTTTCTGGTGCCTGAGGAAATACAACAAATTTGTCACTTGTGCTAATAAATTCTACACACAATGCTCATATCCCTGTACCTCCACCTTCTATTTGTGGTCTTTTTCCTGTGTCATTTTGCACCTTGTCATTCTACCAATCTGTCATCTAAATCCTCTTAGACAATTAATCTGTCTGTTTTCTCCTCTCTGTATTTCTTGTCTTATTTATTTGTCTTCTCTCTGTAGTTTGAAGTCTGACGCTTTTGTTGAGCTACATTTTCTCTTCAAAAATGTGTCATTTGCTTTGCTTCTGTTTGCATTATTAGACTCATCTTGGATATAAATAGGAATAACTTACCAAATACAGCACATCTAGCTTGTGCTCTGTATTGACCAATTATACTCAAGGGTATTTGTATAGAAGACTTGATCTTTTTTCAATATTTTATGTCAATTATAATATAATTAAACACATAATCCCAAAAGAGATTGTGTCATGGAGAAGCCAAAGACAACTCATTTTATCGATGTTTTGTCATAACTCAGTGTGGATGGCTTTTTCCAGGCAATGAAAAAAATTGGTTATGCCTGGTTGAGCTGGGATGGCGAGCATTGTTAGAAAGACTTTTACATTATTGACCTTAGAACTCTGTTTACAATACGCCTCAGGATTTGCAATTTAACCAGAGTGTCCACCGAGAGCTCTCTAAGACAAGATTTTTTAAGCTGAAAGGCGGTTGTTAATTGCAGCAGCTATTCATAGAAGGGTTTGTGTCTGGTTACTGAATTGGCAGCAGTCTGCTTCAGCAATAATGCATTGTGGTTCCCACCCTGAGGTCAGAAAATGTAAACCCTGCCTCCATCTCTGCTGATAATGGAATTCATTTGAGGTCGCCAATGAAAGGCTCCATATTCATGAGCAAGGTCTCTCTGTCTCTCAGCACTGCTGCGGGACAACGGGGCCCCTGGGAGAGCATTGCATCTTGGGGCTTTAAGTTGCCCAGATGGGGACACTCAAACAGAGCAATTCTTCAGCACTATGGACAGAGCTGCTGCCTCTCTTCCTGCTGTCTGTCAAACAGACGGCAGCAGCAGTCGATGGGCATTGATTTACTGTTTCACATTATGGCTGATTTACTCTGCCCATAAAACGTACCAATAAAATGAGGATGACTTTTTGCATTATATACATGGGTCATAGAGAGCTTTAACTTTAACTTCCAGGTTTGGTACTAGAAGTATGAAAAGCTGATTTAACAATAACAATGACATTTGTCATAATTATATTTACTAAACATCCAGCCCTACAACTGCATGTGGTTAACTCCATTTGTATAGGAAATACAGTCTGTGCGTTATTGCTGTTTATTTCCCACTCACAAGACAAACAACACAAGCTCAACAATTGTTTCCTATATTAGTCAACATGGGGCCCTCAGGTGGACTTAAGGTTTTAAGGCACCAACCATGACCTCCAACATCCCTGGTTTAAGTCCAGCTAGAGACCTCTGTTGCATGTCATTCCCCATTCGTCCCTTCCCTCTCACTTCCTGTCATCTCTCCACTGTCAACTACAGATGTGGTAGAATAACCATATTGGTGCAGAAATCCCTGTGACCAGATTACTATTCCGAGGGAACAGATTAGTAAACACAGCAAGTTTGACCTGCTGAGGCAGCCTGTTAAACCTCCTTTCTACCCAGTCCTGCTCTCTGTGATTGTGAGTTTTAATCCAGCCCAATTCATATTATAGTTGTTGTCAGTTATTTTTCTGTCACTGTTGTCAGATCAGTATGAAATTTGATTTCATACTGTCCAGATATCTTAACAGCAGACACAGAAAAATTTGCACTTGAGAACAACTATAATATGAATTCAGCTCAATTAAAACACAGCATGTGTGATCAAAGAGAGCAGGACAACCCGGAATGGAGGTTTGAGGTTGTGTTTTATTTATTTTTTATTAATGTGATGAAAGAATTGTTAAAACATTGTTTGCACCTAATTTTTTGATTGGATCATGGAAAGTTATTTTATATATTTGTATAGTGATATTTACATCAATAAATTAACTAACTTGCTGTATATCTCATCTGATAAAATACATCAACGTTTTACTTTATTTTGTTTTCTCATAAAGTGACACAAACATAGATGTCTAAATCATCCATGTGAGCCCAGCGTTGGATATCATTTGCTCAAGTGCTCCGTGTTCAGTGATAAAAGCAAGGCTGCAGTTATACAGTCATTATCATGCCTAGAAAAGTTAAATGAAACAAGCGTTTATCACATCCTTCTGCTTGGTAGAAAAGATATCTTAGTGATAGCTGTTGACAGCCTGGCGTGTGGATTCTGAGTAACCAGTTCATTGTTTCTGAAGAGGATAAACATATTGAAGGAAAGGTGTACATTAGATGGATAACAACACTTACACAATGCAGGGTGGCACTGCGTCTCCCTGGGGGCTGCAGGGCTCCTTCTCCTCCAGGTCTGGACACTCTGCTCCTTCATTGATTGGGAACTGGCTGACTTTTCGGGTGCGAGTGCGCTCACCCTTGGGCCCGTTGGGATCGTAGCACTCCTTGGAGCAAGCCGACCATTCAGACCAGTCAGTCACATCACAGTCTTTGGTCATGACGCAGGCCTGGTAGGTCACAGGCAGTGACTCCTGAGAGCACAGGCTGGAGATAATAAAGACAAAAAACAATACCAGAAGATTTAATATGGTAGCTGTTGATTCTTTAACTATTATTGCAATTTTGCATTAAAATATTGAGTTCAATTCAATATTTTATTGCCACGTCAACACAGTTGACAGGAATTTGCCTCAGAAAAGCTGTTAAAAACAGACAAAAAACACACAATAAGTAAACAAACAGTCAACCAGAGCATATAAGTGTTAATCTAAGTTGGATATGTACTTTTTAAATGTATGTTGTTTATTGTTCATACCGAAGAATCAATCAGTGCCATGTTGATTAAGTATTGCAAATACTATTGTGAGGTTGTGGCCTGTTATTGACTTTGTTATTATTTCAGTCATAACTTGGGCTGATGTGTTTTGAGTTGCATGTATTATAACCTATGTTTGCTTATTTTGTCTTGGGTTTAGTTATGATTATTTATATATGTTTATTATGGTTTTCTAACTTTTTTGCATGTATTGTTTTGAATTTTAGTGGGTATGGTTTGTTTCAATTTCCACTTGGCCACAGCCTGTCACACTTAATGACAGACTAATAACTAATAAGAGACTTAATTCCTTTTCATCCCATATCTATTGAGCTTCTATCTTTTTATTATCATTTTACACAATGCCTTGGTTTTAGGGTAATAGTTTTATAACCTTGCATTGTGCATTCTTTATTTATTGAGTAATTTGTGAATAAATTATTCACTTCGAGTCCGTCTCCTTGGGTAATTTCTACTGCTCAACCCTGTTAGGACAGACATACAAGAGTCCTAGGCTCTCTCTTAGGTGGCGTTGCCATTTAATGAACCTCTTTCCCCGGCTACACTATCACCAAAAGCAGCCAATGCTAATACAAAACAGCAGCAACAATATGATACATTTTAAATGGAAAGATCTGTCTTTAAAGAATGGAACTGTCATGAAGTGAATGCAGCAGATGGACCCAAACGCAGAAGACTGCAGGCAGGATCAGATCCAGAAATTATTGATTGAATACTCAAAAGACTCAAAAGACACACGAGACACTGAGAACAGGAACACTGACCAGATACACAGACAACTCAACCAAGACTGAACTGAAAACTGGACTATAAATACACAGGGTCTGATTACAAACTGAACACAGGTGAGTGAAACACATGAGGCAATCAACAAAGGTGGGAAAACACAGGAAGTAAAGGTAACAAAACACAAGGAGAAAACATTTCAAAATAAAACAGGGACTAAATTGATCAAACAACAAGAAACAGGTGACACAACACAAGGGCAGACTGGGTAAGATACTAGGAGCAGGGCAGGGCTAACGAGGGTAATGCAGGGCAGGTGAGAAAGGAAAGTGTGGAGGGAAAGGCACGCACACACCACACACACACACACACAGAACGGGAGGCAGAGGAAACACTAGGAAGACAGAGAACAGACCAGCCAATAAAAGAAAACCAAAGTAACACCAAGTCAGAATGTCCCAGAATACAAAACTCAAGTACACATCACTACAGTCTAACTGAGAATGCCAGAAAGTCTTTTAAAGAGAAGTCAAATAACAAATGATCTAAACCAAATGTCCAGGCAACAGAAGTGTAACACAGAAAACCCAAAAGAACAAAAACACAGAGTCCAAACACAACAGAAAGTCCTGGCAGGATGTTACAGGAACAGTGTTGGACATCTAAAATACAGTGTTGTAATACTTGAGAACTCCAACACATTCAGACCTACGTTTTAATAATACAGGTCCCAGAGCTCAGTTTAAAATGCAGCTGAGTTTATTGAACAATTCCAGCCAAATGCTAATGTTTAGTGGTAATGCAAGAAATAGTGTGGGTGAGTACTTCATCCCAATTTCAAGTGGGATACCAAAGTTCTCGTTTTGTCCCAGACCTGCAATTAATGTTCCTTTCCCGCACTGTAATCGAATGTTTTAGTTAGTTAGGCAAACCTGAACCATATCTTAAAAGGGAACTGATTTTACACATCAGCATCCAGTTTCCAGGTGTGACAAGCGATGTCACTTGAGTCAGTGTTGGTTATGGTTAAAGACTATAAGTGTGAAAATAAAAAAAATCTGCAGAGTTAGAAAGACAGAAACATAACACACCTGAATCTCCCAAGAAACTGTTGGCCATGCACAGATATTGTGGAAAGAAGGGATTTTAAAAAGTGGTTTTGCTGTATAGTCCAGTATCAGCATTTTTGTCTGGTAAGAGGGTTACAAAATGACACCTGTATCTACCACTGGGGTCAGCAAACACACCTTGAGCAACTACTCTGTCAGAATTGCAAAAGAAGAAGAAGAGCAACTATCTTTTTACAGTGAAACCCAAGAAACGATGGGCTGAGAGGATTCATTGTGTTACATTGTTTTATTGAGGAAGACAAAAGAAGACAGTAAGCACTGTTGTCTGACACAGTGATGCATGGACTCGCTGTCATTTGTTCAGTACGTACATGCAACACTTTCTGTGAATCCCTTGTTTATGGGCACATCATTTGAATACCATACAGGACAGGGCCGCTCTGCCAGTGGCATAAAAGCTTGAAATAATGCTGGACATAAAAAGTATCAAAAGTTGGGTTCTATATGGTAAGAGTCTTAAGCTTTATAACTGTGAATGCCTATAAATCATGCAATTTTAGCCTAGAAAATATACAAAAAACAATGGGGAATATTAAACAGAAATAGAAAAAGCAAGAAAACTAAATTAAGCATGAAAGTTGTGAAACTTACATGACTAAAACATATGAATTCACTGCCATCCTTTGAGAAGACACTTTGACATTATTAGATCCACAGAAAGCAATATTTCTTAAAATGCCTCTCTATTCACAGAGAGGGTTTGTAAGAGGCAAATAAGGCGAGTGTAGGGATTACAAAGATATAAAAGAGTGGTGAAATACTGCTGTTCATCCCACAGCTTTTCTTTGTCAGCCAGTATGATAAACTGGGTTTGAAAGTTGTTCATTACAAACCCAAACAATTTGTTATCCACATTTTCAGTGTCTGCTTCACAGCACCATGGCTTTGTTTGATGATGGGATTGCTGTGGAGTTGAAAGACATTTGTTTTCCTCTGTGTGTTTTGTGGAAGCTGATAGGCCATTTGGGATAATGACACACTGCTTCTCTTCTCTTTTAGTCTCAGCAGTTTAATTTTTCCTCAACTACCATGAACTTCTGGAGGTTTTCTGCAGCTTTGTGTATGAACTGTCTGGTCTTTTAGGTTTTTTTCTGTCTATTTTTTGTTTTTTAGCTTTGTATCATTGAGGCTCTTTCTCAACACCCTGCTATGATAACATCAGAACAGATGTGTCTAGACATGAGTATGGCAATGTGAAGCTTTACAGAAACAGAATGTAACACTTTGCACTTTGATGTAATTTTGACAAAGATTTCTCCCCCAGCTGTTGCTGTCATCATATCTTTTCTATTATTTTCTCTAGAGAGGCTGAGACAAAGTTATCAGATAGCTGCAAAAATTTACTGTTAAAGAAGGTCAAAGCAGACTGCTATAGTGGCCCCTAGAGGCTGCAGTGGAGACTACACCCCTCAATATGTAAACATGGGCAGAATAAAAATCATACTCCTGAGACTTACAAGTAATAGTTTGAAAAAGAGATGAACAACAGCAACAAACCCTGCCTACTTTTATACCTCCACACAGCTAGCCAATCACTGCAAGGTAGGTAGGATTGTTGGTTTCACAGTAACAAAACTATCAGATGCAGCCTGACTGTCTTCACTAGAAAAACGTGAATATCAGTCATTTTAGCAAGCGCACAAAAGCGGCATGTTTACGCTCAAGTGACAGCGACCCTCTGTCAGCCATAGTAAGTATGACTGTTGTAAGTCGTAAGCAAAGAAATAAGTAGTGTGACGTTATTATCGAGTCACAAAGCAATAGGAGGATATCAGGGTGGATGGATGGTTCGACAAAATGTCAAGGTTGGTTTCTTTAAACCATGGCTGCAGTCGTTCCTTTACCACAACCAAGTGGTTATTATTGTAACCATGATGACAAAGCTCCCCTAACCTTAAGGAAGTAGTAATTTAACACAAAATATGATCTTTCCCTAACCCTAAGTTGGTTCTGTGCCAAAAACGAACCCAACATCAACCTGAGCAATGTACAGTTAGAAAATGGCCCTGTTGGTAGTGGCATCAGATCAGAAAATGCTTATATACTGAATGTCATGCCGGGAAGGCATGGACCAATGGCATATTTCGTCATTTAATTTGAAGGAGTTTGGTGCCCAAAACATCTTCTCTCCAACTAACTGTCAATGCTGGTTTACTGTAACCATGACCACCATGTTTCCCTAACTTTAAGCAAATAGTTAGTTGCCTAAACTTAACCTTAATCATAAGGAGGTAGATCAGAAAACGTTTGCATGAATAATTTTTGGAATGCTAACTTGAGTCATTTTCAAGGGCACCGCCTGACTTACTTCTGTTATTTTGTTGTTTTTTTTATGAGAACTTCTTTATCTAAAATTAAAATGAAATTATTTGGTTAAGATTAAGGAAAAATCACTGACTGGTCGTTAATGAAAACCAACATGCACTGTTGGTAGAAAACATTTCCCATGTCAAAGTCACACTTTATGTTGACCCAACTGTCCACCATGACCTCCTCCCTCAAGTCATAATCCACAAGGCTACAAGACGTCCATGTCAGGAAACCATGTAGGTCATTTGAAGCGTTTGAAGAAATGGCCAATGCTGTTGTTTTTCTTGTGAGATTAGTATTGTAGCTGTCAGGATATCTTGCATCCCACCATAGTGTTGGACAGATGCTCCTGGCAGAGCAAAAATTCAGCTTTCAAAATGAGGACTCTGACTTTTATTCCATATTTTTTTCATAAAAAACATTGTTATTGTTATACTCTTGGCAGTGTGTTGAACTGCTTGTTCACTGAAATGAGTTTGGCTGTTCCAATATTAACATAAAAATGTTTCACTGTTCATGTTTTCTACTGCAAATATATTGAAAAATATTTTAAACAGCATGTCTTTCTTTTCACCTTTAAACACTTGATAAAGGTCCAGTGGAGTTTGTAGTTCATCATCATTTTAAAGCCTGTGCACTTGGAGATAATTAGCAGTTTAAGCCAACACATAAAATTAGAGATTCATACGGATGGCTCCAACTGTAAATAAACTTGATCCTGGGCTGCAGCCAGCATTAATACGGTCATCACTATCAACTAAGCCTCTTTGAAGCTTTCAGCCATCTGTGCATTCAGTGAGTAGCTGAGAAACAAGTATGGATATGTGCCTGTCTTTTGGATAAATATTCCAAAGTAAATATTAATCCGATTGTATGTCATGCAAACATAATATTCTACTTGAACACTGGAAATGACAAGTGGCATTTGCTTGAAGTTTGAATGATTTATGTCTTCTGACCTTCTCTTAGGCATTAAAAGGAAATGTATCACAAGAGCCTTGATTTTCTCAGGATGTAATGGACGCTGCTCAGTGGCCTCTATTAAAGCAGAGCGAGCACAGTGAGACAGAATGAGGCCATTCATCTCCTAACAAAGAACATGGCTCTCAGACACCACATGGATATTGACCTCACTGGAGAAAAACATGTATAGAGGCTGTACATCTTTGGATGGCTCTCACAGTGGAACTTCAACTAATGTGTCCGGTGTTATTGAGGGAAGCAGCTATGCTACTATATGTACACTGAAGAAGTGGAACTGAAAAAAATGAAGTGGAACATTCGCTAATTGAAACAGACAGCAAATTTCTTCACAACCTTTGGCATTAGTACTGAGGCCCCGCATTGTGGCATTATAAATTATTCATAGATATCATTAACAAGTCTATATTATGTTATGACAATGAAAGAACCACACATGGTCACTTATTGCACAAAAGCCTTCATGTATGATTTTAAATATTCCCAATTAGCTAGGACTGAATATTAGATTCAAGACAACAGAGACAACAGAGAAACAACTGAAAGCTTGCAGGAATTCACAACCCATAAAGTATGACTGAGTGTTATGACTTGTGACACTTGAAGTCACTGAGAGCCATAGTCAGTGCATCCAGTTGGAACATGCATCACTCTCACAGTGCACAACAAACAAGCCACACTCCTCCTTGTCAAAATATGTCTACAAGCTAAACAACAGAGCTAATTAATGGGCAATAAAATGCACCCAAATGTATCAATGTGTAAATCATAACACAAGCATGTGCATCCCATATACTGTTGTATTGCTGTGTCTGTAGCTAAATGAAAGGGTAGTTCAGATATACTAGGTCTTATTTTCTTAGTTTTGGTTATCTTCCCTTCACTTTCGGTTAAACCTTCAAAGAAAGTGGTTTCAGTAATCTGGATTAACTGCTGGCTTGTCTGATTATCTGACTGCTTGTGTTTGTCTGAGTTTGTTGTAGTGATGTTGCTGTCCCAAAACCCAAAAGTCCCAATGCTAAAACCCCTTAATCTTGGTATACTGTATATGTAATGCCTTTTCTAGTCTTAATGCTGAAATCAAATTATTGTCCACACTAGCTTCTCTGACAGAAGGTAACTCAAAAGCATAAAGACACACAAAGGTATTAACACAGCATTACAGATGGAACGAGGAACATGCTGTGAGTTGACACATGAGAAATTTGTTTGAGTCATTCTTACCTGAGAGCTTCAACATCCCCACTCTTATGGACACAGGTCACTTCTCTGGTCTGGTAACCGACTTGCAGGTCCCAGAACTTTCCTCCTGGGCGATTCTGACGATTCCTGTTCCTCTTCTTCTTGATGAGTTCCCTGGTCTCTGGATCCTTCACCTTACCCCTCTCCCTTAACCTCTCCCTGACCTTCTCCCTCATTTTCTCTCTTTTTTCTTTGTTTTTAGCCTTTTTCTGTCGTTTGGGTCTATCAGCCTGTCGGGATGGTCTGTCAGGTTTTCTGTTTGGCCTGCCCAGTTTTCTGTTGGGTCTGGATGGTTTGTCACCATCTCTGGATGGTTTATCACCCTCTTTAGACCTTTTGTCTCCTTCTTTGTGTTGTTTGTCATCCACTCTGGTCTGTTTGTCCCCTCCTTTGGCCTGTTTGTCGCCCTCACCAGACTGTTTGACACCTTCTCTCGACTGCTTGTCTCTCCCTCTGGACTGTTTGTCACCCTCTCTGGGCTGCTTTTCACCCTCCCTGGACTGTTTTTCACCCCCCTCCCTGGACTGTTTTTCGCCCTCTCTGGACTGTTTGTCACTCTCACTCTCCCTGGGTGGTTTGTCTGCTTGTCTGGCTTGCCTTGGCAGTGGTACAGAGCAGGGTCCCCAGGGTCCCACCCTGAGGCTGTACAGGCTTTCCTCTCCCTCACAGGGCCCTGGTTGGCATGTCTGAAACTCGGTTAGGTTTGGGCAGGCTGCCCCGCCAAACAGTGGCGGAGCCAAAACAAAGCGGATCCGGTTCTGCAGGCCCATCCCACAAGTTTTAGAACAAGGAGTCCACACTGTGAACTCAGACACCACACAGTCCCGAGGACAGGGGATAAGACATGCCTGCTCCAGGCGAGGTTTAGGCTCAAAGTATTCACAGATTGCATCCTCTGCTGGCTCGCCATCCGCTTTCTGGACACAGCCCACTTCTCGTGTCTGGATGCCCTCTTCCCCCCGGGTGCACACAGCAGGGCGCTGCACCCCAACACTGCGCATCGACACCGGGACACATTGGTTCCAGGCGCCCAGCTGCCAGTCATACAGATCTTTGTGCCAGTCACACACTCTGAAGCAGCTCTGTTGGTTGTCCGGCCGTTCTGCTTGGTCACAGTTGGTGTGAAGGGTAGTCCAACCGTCAGAGTGGGCGCACCATACTGCCCTGCTCTGGCTGCCACCAGGACCACATTCACTGCCCATACAACGACCCCATGGACCTGTGAGGATGGAGAAAGATGGAGAACAACAGAGGTCAGGGAAGAGTCACAATGACAATAGTTTCAATTGGGGGAATTAATAGAATAATGCTCTCACCCTCTCTTAAAGGATTCAATTACTGTTTATCACAAATGATTTACTTATGCAGTTTTGGCCATCCTTCCTATCAGTAATACAGTAACAACACTCTATTCATTAAGTTAATTTCTGAGATCTGGGAACACAGCAACATCAATAAAAAGCAGATTGATTGGCAAGAAAAAAGGGCAGTCAGACCATGAGAGAGGTTTTCACCAGAACTAAGGGGAGTAGTAAAATCATTAGCCACACATGTATACATCCACCACAGCTCACTCTCAGTTTGACCTCCACATAAAGTGGTTTAGATAAACTGTATAAACAGTTTGTTTGTTTAAAACCTGTCTGATCATCTGACTACCAATGTCATATTCCCACTTAAGAAACTACTTTGGTGAGTGCAGTGTTCTCATAGCTTCTAGAAAACAATGGCCAAACCCTCAAAAATAGGACCCAACTTGTAATAAACCAGAATTCTCTTTTCAATGCTACTGTTGGCAGCCTTTGAGAAGAGCACCTTCTCTGACCATTCCTAATGTGTTTCTGAAAATTTGAATATGAGTTGATGCATTTGAAAACATGTCTGATGATGTTGAAGTGTTGATGAAGAAATAGTTTTCAAAAATATTGAAGTTTCATGGTCAAGTATTCACTAACCATTCCACTGGAGACTATTCAATCTCAGTCACTACCAGTTGTTGGCAAAAAAGAGACAAGGTTTATTATTCCACCAAAAGAGGATATTATTTATGGTCCTAAAGTGCTTACAGACAACACTTTTGGCTTTACATGCCGACTATCTGAAACCTAAGTGCTTCCGAGTGCAATAATAATGTCCTGACAAATACACACTTACTGTTAAATCATTCTCTTTCAATACTGTGATTGCACTTCCACTGGATTTATGAGAATGCAATTATTGGTCTAGATAAATTTCGACATCAGGACAAAACCCCTGTTAGGAGCACAGCAGATACAGAACCAGAGCAGCTGAAGAACTCAATCAATACAGCAGCAATATAAAAAATAGCTGATGTGAGGAATGGCACTGCCTTGTATATCATTAACTTTGTATAGTGCAACAATGCTGGAAACCTTCGCAGGTCAAGACTCAGTAAAACATCACTCACACTCTGAAATTTTTACAAGCCTGATCAGAGATGATAATAAAAGTTAAAAATTCCTGTGAGATTTTAAATTAGATAAAGGACAAAAAATCTAATTTAACTGAATTTTTATTTTAATAGTCAAAGGTATAATTATGAATTAGATTTAATTGGTATTTTAATTAAAGTTAGACTGAAAAATGTAAGTGTGCATTACTCACAACTCTCTAATAGGTAATATCAGCTTTGTAATTTTCTTTTTCTCTATCCCCAAATGAAACCGTACTGCTTCCAACCTATTGCTTGATTGAAAGTGGTGATTGTTTCTTACACTTGTTGCTATAAACAGCCAGTATCTGCTAGGTTTATCAAAGAAAAATACATGGGTTTCTCAAATAGTTTGAGAAACTATTTTGCAGTTGTTATCTGAACATCAGAAAATGTAAACTTGAGGAAGCCTTGGAATTAACTATTTTTTATACTTTGCATCCTTGTGATCATGAAACAAATTTGTTGCGATCTCCATATAACAAACTTAGCTTTTCTGTGATCACAAAATAACGACTGTAAGTATTATACGTTCATGAGAAAGGAAAGCTTGTTATACTGAGACTATAAAATAATGTCTGTGCAATAAAAAGAAGAAAACAAGCAATGATCCTGTTTGAAAAACAAAGTTAAAGACAAAATCAGAGTATTTGCTGGCACGGTCTAGTGAAAATAGTGAAAAATCTAGTGAAATAGGCATCAAACACAAATCATGAAAGAAAGGAAAAGAAAAAACAGTACAATAACACAAATTTGGTAATTTCTAGCCACATAAACTTAAGAAATTCCAAATCATCCCCTAAAGTAAGTTGAAAGAAAGTTTGTGCCTATTGCCTTGTGGTAAAAACACAGAGCATGTTGCTGCACTGGGTCAGCCATAGTGAAGCTCTTCACGCTGCCTGTGGTATGCAAAGGCAACCCTGGCTGATAGCAGGGATGCTCATCACAGAGCAGAAATGGGTCATTTCATCATCAGCAACAACCAGGCCTTGCAGTGAAAACACCATGGGCTCTGGAGAACTGACTCTAAGCCTCACCCTCGACTGCACTGTACAACACCCAAGAAGTGAAATTTTACCTTTTTCATGGCCAATGAAATCATAAAAGTGAAAAGAACTGATTTCTGAACTGTACTTTTATTCATTTAAAACTGGAGAAAATGTTGATCATACTGTATATATTTGGAATGTAAGCCAACTTTTTTGTTATTATGTTATGTCCCTAAAAGAGATCTAAATTCCCCAAAGTTTGGGGTGGTCTTGAAAAACTGATAGCCTTCAAGAACTAACTAAAATAAAATTAACTCAAATGTCCCGTCATCTGTAGTTTAATTGTGTGCTGGCAGCTAACTTAATCTTCGGTTAATAATGCATATAGTATAATATGATTGCTCTGGACATATGCAGGGTGTTTTCTATGTATCATGACTGTGGGCTGATTTGGTGCTATTTCGTGTGCCTATGATGATGTCAGATAGAGCTGGAACCAGTTCATGCAGTGTTGCCTGAAGATGTTATCTATTATAGACAAGAAACACCCCCGGCTCTGCTGTATGACAGATTAGATGTGAAGAAACAGGGTGCAATTTCTCACCAAGTGGTGAGTTCTGTTTTTTGCAGTGATAACCTCTCTCTCTCCCTATCCCCCACCCTGAAGACATTCATGGTTCTGACAGGTTTTTGATCCTAACAATTCTGAAGGCTACAAACAAGTTGGAAATGAGTTATTACTGTAACTCCAATATGACATGAATGTGATATCAGGCACAACAGTGCTTTGAGCTAAATGCTAACATCAGCATGCTAATATCCTCCAATTGGCAATGTTGACACACTGCTACTTAGCAGGTAGAATGTTTACCATGTTCATCATCTCAGTTTAGTGAGTTAGCACTAAAGGCAAGGTATAATTATATGTGATGTGAATGACATTAGTTTTGTAGGTATTTGGTGGAGAGTAATGGGCTCAGTGGAATGTTGACCTGATGGTGACGCTAGAGGGACACTAAAGGGATCATCACAACTATTACAATTCATCACAATTCAGACATGACAGGATGTATGTAGCAAATTTTATGAAAATCCATGCAGTAGATGTCAAGATATTTCACTGGATAAATGAAAGTTTTGACCTGCTGGAGGCAATAGAATAAATATAAGGAAGACCAAAGTCGTTAGGATTCAGCCTTTGGAGATCTTGAATGTCTGTACCAAAGTTCATAGCAATCCATCCAACGGCTGTTTAGGTATTTCCCTCAAAATCAAAAAAATGTCACCCTCATCATGAATCAAGGAATTAATAGGACTCATGACCTGACTGTCTGCATAAACCTCCCAGTGAGAGTACCCATGGAAAAAAAGTCTGATCTGCAACTGTCTATCACTTAGTAATACAGTAATTTATTGTACTCAGAGTATGTAGTCAGAGGCTGTATTAAACAGTGCTTTATGGTTTCACTCAATAAAGCTGAGATGCAGCAATGAAAATGTCAACAGAAGAACCAGCAGGCTGAATTAGCCTACAGCTGCAGGCAGATGGTCGGGATCAATACAAATCAATAGAGGTAGCAAGAAACTGCCCCAGACACAAGAGACAGCTGCAGTCACAGATCTGGCATCTTTTACTGGCTGCCATTATCCTTTTTGGCTGGAAATGTAGACATACACCACAGTAAGAATAGCATATCTGAGGCACACTGCTCATTTAATGTAGCATTTAATGTTTCATATACTGTGTCAGGGGTCATTGATGAAAAACAACAGTAAATTGATTTTGTAATTAAGAATATAGACAAAAGGCTACATGCTGCCAGGCTAAATTGCCATCTGGGCTGAGGTTTTCATCCACATTGTGAATCCTCTAAAGAGGCCAGCATGTTCATAGCCATAAAGTGTTAGCTCCCTGGCAGGCAGCATTGTCTCAGCTCCACACAGGTGTTCACCATAATTTATGAACATACTACTGAATGACACGGTTATCTGCAGGCCAATGGTGAGCGTAAAAACTAAAGGAGGGTGTCTGTACACATGCTGGCTTACATCTCCTATCACCCACTGAGAGCCAGGAGGCATGGAGGGCACTGTGCCAACAAGACTGCAACTCCAGGAGGGATGTCACACATCTAATCACACTCCCCCTTCATCCTTATACTACAAACACCCATCAGTCTGGCCACGACTATACCAATGAGAGACAAAGACATGATGAAGAGCTGGGTTTTTCCTTTTTAGTTATGTTGGTTTTTTGAACAAAGGCTTTTCCTAGTCACAAAACTTGTAAAAGTCACTACATCTAGTTATCTCATGGAGGTGATTAATGCCATGTTCACATCATATCTTTAAGACTGTAATTACGAACAACTGAGTAGGAAGAAACGCTTGAGTCAGCTTTGCAGTTGTAATTCTGAGTCGGAGAAATTCTAACAGCGATAATATTTCTCACTCGGCAAGAACAACTAAAGACGTGTCAACAATCCAGTGGCTAAAGTGATACAAAGCCGCCATCTTAGGCAATTACATGCATATAAAATTAGTCAATTCAATTAAAAAAGAGCTTGTATTTGTTTGTATCTGATTTCACTTGTTAATTAACCACTACAAATTTATAGCTAAAATAGCTAGTTCAGGCTATTTATTTCATATGACCAAAAGGCTAGCATCAGGGGTAACAATCATAATAATCAATAATCATAATAATGTACACCCATTCTTATGATTCTGCTGGCATTTTGGAAAGGCTACCAGGTACCATAAAGGTTAAGCTGAAAAGTTTTAGCTCTGAGGAGGACAACAGTAAGCTCAGGTATCAACCTGGCTTTGTTAGCTTGTGAGCTAGCCAGCAGGCTATAGGTACATTTTTACTAACATGCTACTGACTATTACTGCTATTGGAAACTAATTGAAAAACCCAACTAGTGCACAAATCTGAGCTAGGTTACAGGCAAGGTACCTTCTGGAAGCTTACCCTTGGCGTGAATTTTGGTCGTTTCAGAGGCTACATAAACAAACAGTAGACTATTAGTAGGATATCATTTCTGTTTCCTGTTCTTGAATGAATGGCCATTTGTGGGCATGTGCAAGCAATCAGACATCATCACAAGGAGGAAGTAGAGGTAACTTTGCAAACAAGGCATTCAGAGCGGTTTGATGCCCTGACTTTTGACTTTCAGGGAGCATTTTAACATACATTCACTGACAATGACTGACAGACATATAAGTTTATAGTGGGTTTGTTTGTACTACGTAAACAAGAGAACTCGTGTGCTCAACTCAGTGTCTTCATAGTGTAATGGGTGCTGACCCAAAAGGCACAAAAATAGCAAATGAAGTCCGTCTGCAATAGCAGAAGGAAACTGTCATGGCATTGCAATTCACACAGTTCAAACAAGGAAAATTTCCCGGGGAAAGAGAGCTAATAAAATGTGTAGGCCTGACATAGAGATCTGTCTTTATGAGCTTGTTCCTCAAATTACGCTTAGTAGTAACAAATATGGGAGGGTTAACAAACTCTTGGTCAACAATGGGGTCAGTAGACAGAATATGCCAACATTTTCTGACAACACTTTTAACCAACTTTTCATGGATATTGAGGCAGTTAGGCTACTGTTGAAGGGAGGAGACAGGGAAAAGAACTTCTCCAAAGAGAGGCCTATTGGATACACTACTTACAGACTGAGTATCCTGGGGGCTTAAAAGACGAATTTTTGTTGTCTTGTTTTTTATGAATACAGATGTGTATTATGATGTATATGCATTTGTATTTTCTATGGAGTTTCTGCACATGATGAGTTTATGTATATACACGCATTTCCTTATTGTTAGTCTGTAAATCAATTGGTCACTTATCTGGTTGTTGCACTAATAGAATGTGATATATTTCTTCTCATGACTTATTGTTTGTACTACTATTTTTTGTACTAGTATTTGTCTTTTGATGCTGTTGTTTTTATGATTTCCATCAGCTGGTTGTTAATCACCTGAAGGTCCCTGGCTGCTGTTTAATAGGGGTCACACCCACATGTCTCAGACATGCTGAGGAAAGCCTAGAGCTGAAGCGCGTCCGTTTCCTTCTGCTACTGTGCAGTATAAAAACTGTTACATACTTATTTCTGAGTGACAACTTCATTTGCTATTTTTTTTGTACTATGCCCTGTGATGACTAATTAAATCTGGTAAAATTCACACTGAAGGGCCACAAAAAGACACCCATTTGTCCTAATTAGCATATAGAGGCAGACATTAACAGTTTTTTTTTCCAGTTGTATTCATATTGTATGTGTAAGTGGGATATGAATATAATATTAAACTCCAGATAACAAGCAGTGTTTGAAAAGGAGAGGATCAACAATGAGAGTAACTGTAACTTCCCAAATGGTGAATGAAAGTCTAAGATGTTAACATACAGTGAGGGACAGAAGGCAGACGAATGGGCTGAGTTGATCAGTGCGGATAAAAGGGAATATGGTGGGGGAAAGGCCTGTGCCTGGCCCATAATTGGCCCTGTACTCACAGTCCACTGGTCCTGATCCTCAGCCCCAAGGCTCTATTGTGAGCATCTAACCATAGACTTTTTCTCTCCTCCTAACATCAACACCATTAAAGTACTAGTGGCTTCTGCTGAGATTGGTACAGGCACCACTACACACTTGCCTCAATTGAAGCCCACTTTTTTGTTGTTGGTTCCTCAGATTAGACAATTGACCCTTTACTCTTTACCAGTGCTCAGGCTGAGGATGCTGACTTTTTGCCTGGTGAACAGCTTTAGCATTAGTCTTTTAGCATGATATCATGTATAGCCATTAAATGCATATTTTAAGATCCCTTTAAAGGGTTCTAGTTTTAAAATGAGTGAGTCAGACAACCAACTTACAAAACTGGTAGCTAACATTAATTAGCTAGCAAGCTACAACCAATAAAATCTGCTAGAGACAGCTGGCATTTCAGAAATTAGATGTTGCTTACCTCCACCTGAAATCAAGGATCCATTGTCTCCAAAAATAGACAAAACATTTTGCTTGGTAAACTGGCCACCATTATCATTGTACACTGCATTTGTGCGCTCTTAGAATGGAAGGCTGTAGCTTGGACAGGGTATAGTAAAGGATATGGTACAGGGACAGGGTATAGTTTAGGAGTTCAGTGGAGTGTTAACTTTCCCAAATTCAATAAAGAGCAGGACACAGCCGCTAAAATCTAATACAGTAGTATCCAGGTGCAGCTCCCACATTTTTGGGGAAACAGCTCGTGTCAGCCTTAAACATGGCTTTTTCTAATGTACCCTGTAACTCCACAAAATAACATTGCTAGCTTACTAATGTAGGTAGAAGTAGAATGGTAATTAGGAAGGCATGCTTATGATTGCAGCTTATGTTAAAGCAGACAAACACATTGGTTAGTCCATTCCTTACACTTTTTGTCTTGTGTTTTTGTTTTTAGCTATAAAAAAGACAAGAAAAGTGTCTCATCTCGATTGAAATAAAATCATGGTTGGAGCGCCAAAAAGGCCCTGTACAGTTACGTGTCATAAAAATTCACACACTGACCTCCTGACTTTGACACAAAAATTCAATTTATTTTTTCAAGGTTTTAATTTTATTTGAGTTCTTCACTCAGCAGATGAATATAAATCAACAGAGCAGAAAAGGTCAATCTCTGAAGGAAGTAAATGATGTCTTCAAACCTGCAACACACATCTTTAATATCCACTATTCTCAGATAAGTCGACTTAATAGCTGTCAGGCCACAGGGGAGGAGAAAAGGCCTTACCTTGTTGTTTCTCAACAGGCTTATCTCCTCTGTAGCTTGCCAGCACAAGAAAATTGAGATCTGTGTGAAATCCTCAATAATGGGATTGCTCTTTTTGGACACACCGCACCCTGCAACACCTAGACCTCCCACCTGGTCTGCCTGCCACTTTCCCATGGTGCCAAACAGAAGATTGGCATTGACATTTACTGGGATAATGGAAACCAGTGTGAGATGTGCATCCTACCAGTGGCTTTTGGACAGAAAGGCAAGAAAAATGAGAGCAGCAGCAGGCAGTCAATCTGTATTCATATGTTGAACACATGTCTATGATAAAGGGACTGTGAAAAGGTCAGGGATTTACCATTAACTACTGGATGCCCTCGTGCAGTGCAAATATTTCCATAACACAGTGAAATAAAGAAATCTTATTCCACCTCTAAATCCATAATAACGCACTACGACAAAGATAAACAGCCAACAAAGGACTGAATGCATTTTGTAATGTTTTCCCATTTTCTGGTGTCTTCCTATACTGAAAATTTGTTTAATTTACATACAATCCTCGTACAATAGAGTTCTTGACCCAATAACTTGCTTTGGATCACACATGTAAATAGCATCTTTTATTTACAAAATTGCATGAAAGTCTTTCACAATAACATGTAGAATGAGTTTTCATCTTTTCTTTTCTAATTCTCCACCTATATCACAATAAATTACAAATAAAGTACTTCTTTTGGTAATTTCCTCCTATTTTTGTATCATAAGCCTATGTTTACTTACTCAGTTTCAGTCCAGGTCTTTACATAGTACCAACGTTCAGAGCAGAATATCTACTATTCTAAGAGGTTACAGGTTAAAAGAACTGAATCATTTTGGAGTGCTGGTAGACTCATCTGAGCCGTTCTAATAAATCTGGAGAATCTCAGCGGTTTTATTGACTGAGAGACACAAAAAAGCTGTAAATATGAATAAGTATGAACATAGCATACTTTTCAAATGGCAACAGCAAACATAGTGTGGCCTATTGTTCTGATGGACAGCTGGGACACAGTGAAGACTAATGCAAATGTCAGAAGCTGGTGAAGCTAATGTGTATTCTAAACAGTATAATTGCATGATTGCATTTCTTGTTACTTTTATTTAACAAAGCAAAACAGATTATATTGGTGGCAGGGACAGTTTTGAGACTTTAAACCTCAAAATATGACCTAAAAGTTGTTTGGTAACTCAAACACCACATAGAAGAATAAGAATAATGTCAGCGTCTTCAGGTAAGTACTGATGCATAATTTTGCACTGTTTTCATCAAAGTGAAGACTTTGTAGTTTCACAGACAAATTTCTCAAAAAATAATATATACACAATAGAATGTCGATAAAAGTCAATAGTGAGCAATATTGGGGAAACCATTTCAAAACTGTTACTAGTGAAGCTACAAGGTACTCTTCATCTCAAGTGGACTATGGAAACACTATACTTTTTTTGAAAGTAGAAACAAGCAACTCAGAAAAAGTAACTTAACACATTGAAACTATCTCATATCAGAGCATATCTACTGTCAAGAATATAATAAACAAATGCAATCAGTTCTGAGGGATAGAAAATAAAATATAGCAATGTAGCGTTTGGTCAAACTAACCCACTACTTGGTGGAAAAAATATCTTGCTACAAGAAACGTTAGATGATTCTGAAAATCTTTGCCATGGGGAAATGTAGTTAAACTAGTCATGTCACTACATGTAGCATGGCATATTCACCATGTCAGCACAGATCCAGATTATACCATCTCATGGTCATGGCTCTCCATTCTGCAGCAGATTCCTAACACAGACTTCACCAACCTAATGACCCTAATGCTCCTAAATCGTCTCAAACCAGCCTGTGGTGATGCTCTGTGTGCATTACAGAGTTCTTCCTGGCAGCTTTCACAACTTTATAATTGCCAAGCCCCACAGGCTCAAGGGAAAACAATGTATTACTGATATCACTGCAGACTTACTAGCTAACTCACTTATCATCTCTCTCTGGCCTCTCTGTCTCTGTGTTATTCTTCACCATTTTTTCTGCCACTCTCATGCATTCAGTTTAACTTTATGTTTGTGCAGCTGTACTTTTCTTGCACTCTCATTTTATTGATTTCATCACCACTGTTTCACTGTGTCCATCAGACTCAGTGTCTCAGACACTGCTGATCTGATTTTGATGAAACTCAGGGAGATGATGCATCTTAATGCATCTGTTACTCTGATTGGTGAGAGAGAGGCACAAAAGTTTTAAGTTGTCCATTGACTGATCACAGATACACTACCTATAGGTCCTTTTGGCAGAAGACATTTTGACTTGTGGTATTAACACAGGTCTTACTAATAACATTAACAATGGTTCTGTTCTATTCAAGTGTCCCAGTACGCCATGACAGTTAACCAGCATGCACAATACTGGGACCCTAAAACTGAAACAGCTAAATGGAATTCAGCTGTCATTCATTTCATTTTCAAACATTTCATTTAGTTTATTTACTCCTGTGTGCTTTTCCTACTGAGACATGTCAACATGTCCATGAAAATACAAAACTTGGAGGAATGATACTAGAATGAAACCATGATGCACTGTGGTTGTTTATTTAGTAATTCTGTTTTTGGCTCCCTTTATCGAACATTGTTTCCCTCAAGCCCATGATATTAGGAGAGATATTAGGACAGAGAGCCCAAGATGATGTCCTCAAATATCTCCTTTTGTCCCAACCAATAGTCCACAACCCAAAGACATTCAGTTTGCTATGATAGAAACCAGAAAAGATTCATATTTGTGATACTGGAACCAGAGAATTTTTTTTCTTTAAGAATGACTCTAACAAGTTGGAGCTGCCAATAGTTGGCAACTAATACATTAATTGACTAATCCAGCTCAATTTTCTGTTAATCAATTAAAATAAATAGCTGCAGGACAATAGAAAAGGAGTAGATATTTGATCTTTTATCTGTTGTTTCAGTGTGAGAGTGAGGAGCAAACTTTTAAAAAATCCATCTGAAAACACAGATGAGAACAGAAAACTATTTTAAATGTATCAACATTAACTGTAGACCAGGCATGACATGCATGTAACAGTGTTTCCAATCATCATATTTCACAGCAGCTCATTGTCTGTCTGCTACAATCTTCACCACCTTCCCTGTTTGTTTCAGGGTGAACTGCTTTCAGGTTAGCTGTGGTCGACTCTGGCTGAGTGCCTCTGGTCTTTGATCTGCAGACAGCATGATCAAAAGAGTAGTTGGTGTGGAAATGAGAGGACAGTGGTCTGTGTTTGTCCCGGGGTCACCAAAGACCCCCTGCCAGCTTGATGGAAGATATAGCTTGAAAATAGATCTGTCTCTACATGATCACACAGTATTAGTCGTCCAAACACAGCTGCACAATGTGACTGGATTTGGCCGATTTGTAAGACCCAGACCTCACATGGTGAGGGCTATAAGAAGCATTACAGTGTATCCACAAAAGCAGTGAACACTAATCCAAAGACAATACGCTGTGTTTCAACAATGTTTAGTTTGTAACCTTAAGAGCATGGCGAGAATAATAAGACAGGCACAATTTGTCTGGTTTATTAGATAAAGGTATGTAGAAATACCAGAGGCTCAAACAAACCAGCGTTCATGCATCTTTCATAAGGCTTGTCAGAGTAGCGAAGCCATCCCTTCTCAGGAAGGGACATTACACGGCTCATTTGGGGTGTCGTGCTGCTACATGGAAAACAGCTTCACTACAGCAGAACAGAGCAGACTGTGCTGCTTGTTAAATGCAGTGTTTGGCTCTGGATATTGTAACACAGACCTGAAGCAAAACATGAACAGATGGTACTGACTTGTATTCATTTTTGATTGTTTTTTTTTTTTTATTTGCCCATGTCAGAATTTCAAGAAGGACTTTTTACAACCAGCAGCCGTCTCTTTTTATATATTTTATAAATTATTATGGAAACATTCATATGGATCCAAGCAGGTATTCAATGTTTCCTTCAATTTTATGTCAGGATGGATCAGCTATTGGGTGGATTGCCATAAAATGTTCTTCCAACATTCATGGCACTCAGGATGTATTGCCTTTGGTTGTCTCTTGACACTTTTCATCTTGCGGCATTATTAGGTCAAATTTTTCTTTGTCTCTGGGGCGTAATTTCCATCATCCCCCCCCCCCCCCCCCTGCAAAGCCCTGATATACCCCAAAAAATTGCCAGCGACGAGTAGTAGACACGGATATTCTGCCTGCATGGTTCTATAGTACATTTTGGCAACTGATGTGGATGTGTTCCACGCCTGTGCACTTAAAAAAATTGCTCACTGAATGAGCAATTTTTTAGTTCATAAAAATGAAATGTCAACAGCAGCAGTTAAATTTAGTGTCTTTCTTTGGTGCAGGTCTGAATGCTTAACCCCTATAGTGAGGGGATCTGGTGGCTCTGTTATGCTTTTGGGGGCATTTTGCTGGCATGGTGTGAGTCCACTTGTCCCCTTAGAGGGAAGAGTCACTGCAAATCAATATAAAATTGTTCTGTGTGATCACCTTTATCCTATGATGCAACATTTCTATCCTGATGGGAGTGGTCTCTTCCAGGATGACAATGCCCAATTCACAGGGCACGAGGGGTCACTGAATAGACGAGTATGAAAATGATGTGAATCATATGCTATGGCCTTCATAGTCACTAGATCTCAACCCAGTTGAACACCTATGGGAGATTTTGGAATGTCATGTTAGACAGCGCTCTCCACCACCATCATCAAACCCCCAAATGAGATAATATCTTTTGGAAGAATGGTGTTCATCCCTTCAGAAGAGTTCCAGAGACTTGTAGAATCAATGCCAAGGTGCACTGAAGCTGTTCTGGCGGCACTTGGTGACCCAAAACCTTACTAAGACACTTTATGTTGGTTTTTCCTTTAATTTGTCACCAGTCTGTATATCCATAATTGAATAACTCAGCTTTTTCTCACACATATTTAGTACTATTCTAGCAGACTTTAGCAGGATGACCAACTTAATTATTTCTGAGATATTGTATTGGTTACCGTAGTCCCTAAATATATGTAGAAATGCAGGATATTGGATTCAAATTGCAAATTTTTTTTCTTGGGGAGGACCCCAGACCACCCATTTTAGTGTCCCCTATACATTTTTGTTTTGTGCTAATGTGTTTGTCGGCAAATGACAACTAAAATTGGAAATTTAACATTACATGCAAAATACTAGTGTCACACCTGAGTGTGTCCATATGTTTTAAATAAACGTAGAAGTTATTGAAGCTCATAGAAGTAATCCTACCCCACCTATTATGTCCCTTTTCACCTTTTCCTGCCAAGATTATATTCTTTATTGGTTTATACTCTGACCTTTAAAAATGTCATTGGTAAAAAGAGTAATAATCAATGCTTGAAGTGGAAAAAAAATGCCAGTACTCCCCTTATTCACATGTTGAAGTGTGTATCAGCAACTTGTATCATGTTCAGCGCTGTGCATGTCTTGAATTTTCTTGTGAAATTCATCGCGTGATGCCATCTTTTCAACCTCTGCTGCTTTTAAGTGGGATCTGGAATCTCTGTGTTCCTTGATTTTCTTACGCAATGAATGTTGTTGTCTAGCCTTGTCAGCACTAAAGGCAGAAATTAAACACCCACTCCACTCAGTTGACAGCCTCAGTCCCTGCTCTTTCTGAGCAGGAGGCGATGTAACTTTGCTACATACTTTGCACCCAAGCTTTTTGTCTTTGACAATGAGCCAGTTGTTCTGGGAGCAAAAGTACATCATTTTATTCTTTGACCAACAGTTAGGACATTCATCCTGACTGAGGTTATTGTTAACATAGTAGCCGGCTGCGGTTGTGTTGGCGGTAGCTGCAGGTGTTTTTGCTGATGCAAACATTACATCAACAGGTTATTCGCTGCTAGGAGTGGCGCTATCGTTAGCTTGCTGCTCTTGGCCTGCATTTAATAGTGGTTGGGTAGGATTTGACTTTCAAAGCACTGTTGTGTCATTGTCTGACTGTTCATGTTCTCGTTGTGCCCTTTTGGAGCCAGGCAAACATTATTGTTAGGTTAATGAAACGTTACTTAGTGCGTCACATAGTGCCCCCTAGGTAATGCTGTTTATTTAGGGCCATTATTAAAAAAAAGAAAAGAGTACTGGCAGCTTGTGAGAAGTGTCGGTGCACAAGAAAAAGTCACAGTACACCAAAGAATAAAATGTAAAAGTTCCAGTACTGTGTACTGTTGAGTACCAGCCCACTTTGAGCACTGGTAATAATGAATGAGAAAGAAGGAGAGATGGAAGTTGAACTGTGGGAGTAATTAAATAGGTAATACTTAAAGCACAAGGCAGGTATATGGAAACATGCATGGGAGTCATATAGGGCCTTGAAATGTACTGAAAATTACATCTGTGGCACAAACCTCTGGGATAATTTTGGCTTTGCAATGATAAATCACAATAGAGCACTGATATATCGATGTTTTCAAGCCTGGAAAAGTCAAACATTTATGCAGTCATGGAAGAAAAGCTGTCTTGGCATGGACCCTGGAGTAATTAAACTCCTGCTGCTACAGTGTTCCATGGGATTGGTGCAATACCTTAATTGGATATATGTAGCTTATAGGTCCCTACACTGATAAACAAACGATTTCAGTGGGGGCGGGGGCGGGGGGGGGGGGGGGGTTCTGTTAATGTGAGTAAAGGGCAAGTTGTCTTGCTACTAATAAACACATACAACCAGCTATAGAAATAATACTGTAGTATCACTAACGATGGTCAGACTCTATGCCTAATGACTATACTTCTGTAAAAATAAATATTAATTTAGGGAACATTGAGAGTTATTTATTCACTGGGCAACATAGTCATTTTTATTGAATTGATTACAGTGAAAATTTGCAGCTATCTACTGACATACATTGAAATATAATTTACAGGTCACAAAAATGAATTGTGTAGCCTATTTCTTATTTTTCACTGCTTGCATGCTGATTTTGCTGACAAGTAACTGGTGTTATTTTTGTTGAATGACTGTTGTCCTCTATCTACAACATGAACAATTTCCAAACTAATGGCACATAGCGGCTCTGTCCATCCAAATCAGTTTCTCAATAAACAACCTTGTCGCCAATTATGTCTGTACAGAAACCTGTACTAGAACCTGTGCTCATGGATCTGTAAATCTGCATTATAGAGAGTCAAAGTCATGACATCACATCCGAGCTAGCCTCTGTTCCACTAGCTTCTGTAACTCAATGCAATATTCTTTCTGAAAAAAACAAAGCCTATACCTATAGCTCCCATGAAAATTTACAGGTGTAGCTGTGCAGCTACTTACGTCATTGCAACTTGGTTTCATCCATATCCATAAATCTCAACAAAATTCTCTTGTAAAGTAATTTTTATGTAATTAAAAATTAAATATCAATTAAATAAACAATGTTAGATTCTTTTTTAGACATAAAGCAAGCCACACCACTTACTGTTGAGAAAGGCTGGATTTTTAGTGTTGTTACAGATGTCAATGGGAATTTGAATGATGTCTGTGAGGATTATAAGTAGTCCAGGTCATTGAAGTTCCAAAAGCATTGAGTTCTGGAAGAACTGAAGAAGCCCTTTGGATGGGAGGTGAAATGTTTTCAAGCACTGGGTCAAGAGCACCTGCTGCTCTTTCCTCAATGCTTTTGGATAAATTCTGGTTTCACTTTGGCTCTCCATAGTTGGATATGCTTCTGAGAAGTGCTGGGTGAATGGATAAACTAAACTTTCAAGAAATAGCTCCTTTTGGACAGAGCCAGGCTAGCTGTTTCCCCCTGCCTCCGGTGTTTATGTTAAGCCAGGCTAACCACATCCTGACATTGTTTTTAAAAAACAGACATGAGATTGATCTAATCTCTTTCCAAAGATATTTAACTATTCCTTTAATACACATAGCTGAGCATTGGGCCTGTCCAATAACTTTGACAGCAATCTCAAACTTAGTTGGATTTGATTGTAACGGTCTCATATGTTTAAAGCTGTTGGGCAGGACTTTTGGCTCCCCCTTCTGGCATTGAAAGCAATTACAAAAACACTGTTGACGTGCTTATATCATAGGCTCCACCGTAGCTGACTCCATTGCTACTGTTGCAGCTATAAAAGAGTGGATAAAATGTCTTGAGCGTCAGACAACCCCTGTGAAATGACTTGTTTCACTATCAGAATGTGATTCATTTGGTTCGATGACATTTGGAAAGTCTAGAGGAGCCGCACAATTAAACTAATTTATTCCTATTCACTTTAGCAGAGAGCTAACCGGAAGTTAGCTGCTCAACTGGCAGAAGTCTCTCAGTATGCATTCATCCGGCCAGCGCTGGAATGTCAAACCCAACACCAGATTTAAAAACTCTGTATACTGTGAAATACAGAGAGATTTACCTGGCAGTGATAGCCTTAATCAGCATTGTGTGAACTCGTTTGGCAAGGGCTTGAATGTGATGAACATTCATTTATATGTCAAAGTTCCGCACTGCAGGTTTAAGAATGGTTCGTTTAAAATGACTCCCTCTATCTGCTGATATAACGCCTCCCTGACCTTATCACATGAGCAAAGGGCAATGTGTTCTCCAGCTCACTGTGACTCATCAGTATGCTAGCTATACAGCCAAAAACAAAACACATCGGAGGAGGCGCGCACATACACCCCAACACATGAAGGCTTTTTTAGGCTACTGCACTACTCAAGCAGAAAACAGATGATAGTTATCTGACTAAATATGCCAGAGTGACTGGGGAGAGATAAGAGCATTTATCTCAAGTGTTTTCAAAAGGATTAATTACACACTGCCACCCACTCACAGCACTCCCAGCAATACAGGAAAACACACACATACCACTGTTATAATTACTACTTGGTATTCATGCAGCAAGCAATCAAATATACTATTACATGAAGGCAATGTTAAAGACTTGTTTATTTTATAGACTGGGTTAGTGTAGGGCTAAATCCAAAGAGGAGGCCTCTCTGTGCCATGCTAACCATTCTGCTGTTACTGCTGCAAGATATAGTGCTTTGCTTCATTGTTCATGTAGGACAAAAAATCAGAAGACACGCTCCAAATAGTGTTACCAAACGCTTCAACCAGTATTGATCAACAATAACTATTTTTGCACAGATTTTTCTGCCACTCAATATTTTGCAAAGCACCAAAGGATATTTTGCTTCCTATAAATATTTGATTCTTGTCAAGGAGGAAAAGCTTGTGAAGTAGCAATCAGATGAACACCAGACACTAAAACTGTGCATTAAATCAGTATGATAATTAAAAAGCATTCTTGTTATCTGAATTCTGCCCACATTGTGATTGGATTTCAATATGTAAAATAAGTACATGGTTGATGGACTTATCAACAAACATGGCACATCTCAGGTCAGAGGAAGTGATGTGGAATACTCCCAATGGGCCTCTACAGCACACCAGGACTAGTTTGTTTTGTGTTGTCTAACCATGTTGGAAATCAAAAGAGTTTATATTTGTTCTGAACGGCAACTCAAAAGCGGAGTGAAAAGTTAGTTGTCATAGAAATGGGGTAGATGTAATATTGTTTAAATATGTAGTGCATGTTAATTAACGGTGCATATACTCAGACAATCTTTCATAGTGTTGCACTTGGTAATTCACATAAAAAGTGACAGAAACTGTCAAGAATAGAAAAAGAAAGCTGAGAAATAAGTTCAAACCTTGGCTCCTTTCTCACCTCCGCAGTGGGTGTGAATGTTGGATTGTTGGTTTGGTAAAGTTACAGAAATGGCTGGGCACAGCCTCCCCTAATCCTACATTGGAAAGGTGTGAGGGGAAGCTATTTGACTGTCTGACAAGCAGTTCTAACAGAGTATACTGGCCCCTTAACTCACATTATACTGTAAAAAGGTAATCAGAGCCAGTGGAGAAGTTTGTTAGTACTAGGGCCATTCATGCTTCACTATCACTGACATATTCATTAGCTGCTTGGCTACCAGCTTACTAATGATGTCTTATCATTTCCATGCAGGTGTACAGTTAGCCTCTGTAACTCTTGAGCTCATGACAATGCTGTTTATTGCTGCAGCTCTCTCCACCATGCCAACCTCCTCCTTGTTTGTGAGTCATATTATTTGAGAGCTCCCTTCAGGGATCAGAGTCTAACTGTGGGACCATAAAGGCGATAAATGGTCAATTTCTTGATATAAGTGTCACTGACTGAGCTATTCTTAAACAGGTACAGAGGGTTGGTATAGTAACATGATGTTGATCATACCTCAACAAGATGAAATGTCAAGTGGTTCAGGTTCAGCCAAGCCTTTCAGACACAAACATAGCTACACAGTGATAGGTACATGTAATAACATCCCATTACTGGCTACAACTATCACTCTAACCCTACTCTGCAGCCCTGCTCACCATTAACACACCAACCGACCATGCCTGCTGTGACAGCTTGAGCTTCACTGGAAACAATGACTCCCTGTTTGTTTCCCCTAATGACAGCAACTGCCAGCCCACCCCCCACCCAGCCCCTTCTCTTCCCCCAATACAGACACCCAGCCTAAAAACCGTCAGCCCCCAGATGTTAAGAATTTCTCCTTTGTTCTTGACTTCAGCAAGCATCCACTGTGCGACTGAAGCGGGTGGGCAGGGACTGTTTGTCCTCATCACAATGTTAACAGAAAACGCAGGCACTGTGACCGAGAGATATGCGGTGAATAAAAGCATCCATTAGCTTTGGAAATGTATCAGAGAGTTCCTCCTCTGAAATTAAATTAACCTACATTTTTCACCTGCCACTTTAACCGCCACTTGCCGAAATAAATGATGTGAAACAACACCAAGGAAGTGTGAAATATTAATTAGTCTGCATGCTGTTGAAATCTAAAAATGACAATAGCTGCTGATAAAAAATATCCTCAAGGTGAAATGCATGCTTGTTAATGGTCTCCCCTCCCCAGCATGTAGTTTTTAGGTACATTTGAGCAAAAAAAATGAACGAATAGAAAATTGTGTTGCAGTGCTGAATGATCTCCAAGAAGCAAGAAAATATGAAGAACCATCATGATTTGAGTGGCCACTGACCTTATCAAGGCACCTGAGGGCCTGGCTGCACTGAGGCTGATCTGAAAAGGCTTTACAGTGAGAAATAGCAGCCCTGAGGGAGGAAGAGAAGGAGGAGACACATAGCGACTGGGTCGAGAGGGAGAGGACGAATGGCATCAGAGAGGAGATAGCAGAGTGACTCTCGCGAAAATCTGCCCTTTAGATGAAAAGGCATTAGTCAGCCAGGACGAGGGAGTGGAGAGGCTAACATGATTGGATTTGGCTGTGAAACATGGGGAAATACAGTCCCTGAGGAAGAGGGAGAAAGGATGGGGGTGGAGAAAAAAAAACGATGGACAGGAGAAGAGAGTTTGAGCCAGGGGGTGTTTATCTGGGAGAAGCTTGGTGGCCCGCAGCCTGCTGAGGCTGGAGTCGCCAGCTTTGCGGTCAGGATTGGCACTAATCCACTTGTCCTGATCTGATAATGAGACTCTGCTTGGTAACAGCCAACGGTGGCTTCAGACCATGCCCTGCTCTACCTGCTCTTTCCCACCTGATGATAATACAAATTGCATGTAAAAAGCACTCTCCATAGTGCAGCTCAATATAAAATGGAGTTCAGGTAGGATGTGATAAAAAAAACCTCCAGGACCAGTGCCGGGCTGTATGTAGGCATGTATTTCAGGCCGAATGACACCAACAAAACTCATCAGACAAGAATGTTGATATTAGACGGTTCTGCAAAACCACAGACTACATTCAACGCCAATGCATGGCAACTACTGCATCGTTAATGTTAGTGGTTAAGGGCACTTTCAAACCTATGTTGTTTAGTCCAGTTGAATGGGACTCAGGTTAGTTTTACTCATCATTATGATTTTATTTGGGGAGATCTGAACACATTATTTGTACTCTAGTATGGACAAGAAAAGGCACTGAGACCCTTTAAAGGAAGCAGTCTCAGTTCTGCCACAAAGTAATTTTGGACCAGTTCGTTTGTGGCGGGAACACGATCCAACCCAACTACTGGGTTTACTAGTTTGACCCTAATGGCTCCTGAAGCCAGGTGTGCTTTGTATCCTGGGATGTGGATAAGCAAAATTAGCAGTTGCTAGCAGCTAGCCAAGGTCCGACCTGGAGTAGCACCAGAGTACGTTGGCTTCTTGATATTAGGGCAAATGACTGCATCTGCTTGCTTCTACAAATGACACAAAACATGAAAATACCGAAATGTTCAAAATGGCTGAAGGAGTGCCATGTCAAATGGTACTTACAGGAGAGAGATGCTCTCTCACAGAAGTATACAGTAACCCAGAACACAGGACCTTCTTCTTGTGTTTCCATTCTCACTGCTGCCCCAGAAACATCTAGGTAATTAGCAGACTGAACAATGCATGTGGCTTTTAACGATGCATTTTCTTGAATTTCTTTCTGTATGAAAAGAAATTGAACCAAGGTATGAAACTTGACAAGTTCAACAGCGCATCCTCTGATTGTGTACCAGAGCAAATGAAATATAGGTTTGAAAATTCCCTAATATTAAGCAAAACAACTGGTAATGTTAGTGTTAGTTAAACAAAAAGAGACCTGGTCCAAAAGAGATGTGTGTGTGTGTGGCTGAGATACTTTTAGATGTATATACCTACAGAAGCTCAAATTTCATCAACAGAAAATCCAAACAGGATGTCACAGCTCTGGACCCACTGTTTCATCAACGTGAATTCTCTGGGAAGTGCAAAAGAATAGAAAGATTGTCCTGAACCCAATAATTGTCTAAAAGCTGCAAAAAATCATCAAACTGAAAGAGCGCGTCGTACTGAACACGACTCTGTCATGCGTGTATAGGTTCACATGGCAAATAGCTACCAAGATTAATAAAAACTACAGTGCAACCATTTTTAATCACCATGTACATGTTATGTATGCCATCAGCATGCTCAACTAATTAGCTTTTCTGAGCCTGCTGTTGAGAACAAAAAAGGCATGTAGAAGGGGAAGACCAAATTAAAAGAATTAGTAGAATACTAATAAAGAATACTAATAGAGTGTAGAATAGAGTGTGTGTGAGTGTGAAGGGATTTTGAAAGACCTTTTCTTCCTCTTTAGACATCCTCATATGATGATCACTCTAGGTCAGCAGTGGGGGCCACTTTATTAAAATATTAATATCAGGGTTCAGTGTATGGAGGCCAATGCCACCATCTTTTGAATTTAATAAAAGCTTAATAAAAAGCTCATTGATCACATAAACTGGCATATTATGAAATTGGCAGATTATTAAATCCAGTTTTAAATGTTCAGGAATGCGAAATAATAAAGAGGGAACATAAAGCTGTATGAGAGAGGGTGCAGGAGACAGAGGTGCAATGTGAAAAAGGGATCTTCTGCAGACGGGTGGGGAACAAAGGGTGGCAGGGAGGGTGGTGGTGAGGGGTGGGGGTGGGCAGGTTGCTTAAATGTCACTGGGAGTGAGGTGAGATGAGACAAAGGATAGGAGGAGGGTGGAATGGGTAGGTGGGGGGCTTCTGCTTACTAAGAGACACATAACGTAAGGCACCACAGGAAAACAGAAACTGATTTTTTATCCAATCAGCAGGAAATTGAGTATTGTGAACGACAATATTCATTTTACAAAAAATGCACACATTTGATTTAGCATTTTGTATTGTGTA